>NC_088214.1:6859928-6987428 GCF_036934945.1 Oncorhynchus masou masou
GATACACTGACACACTACACTGACACAAACTGACACAACTGACACACTGATACACTACACACTGACACAATGACACACTGACACATTGACACACTGACACACTGATACACTGACACACTGACACACTGACACACTGATACACTACACTGAACACTGATACACTGATACACTGACACACTGACACACTGATACACTACACTGACACACTGACACACTGACACACTGACACACTGATACACTACACTGACACACTGATACACTGACACACTGATACACTGACACACTACACTGACACACTGACACACTGATACACTGACACACTGATACACTGACACACTGACACACTACACTGACACACTGATACACTGACACACTACACTGACACATGATTGACACACTACACTGACACACTACATGACACACACATGATACACTTACACACTACACTGACACACTGACACACTGACACAACACTGACACATACACTGACACACTGACACACTGACACACTGACACACTACTACACTGACAACACTGACTACACTGACACACTGATACACTGACACACTACACTGACACACTGACACTGACACACTGACACACTGACACACTGACACACTGATACATGACACACTGACACACTGACACACTGACACACTGACACACTGACACATGATACACTGACACACACACTGACACACTACACACACTGACACACTGACACACACTGACACACTGATACACTACACTGACACACTGACACACACACTGACACACTGACACACTGATACATACACTGACACACTGATACACTGACACACTGACACACTGATACACACTGACACACTGATACACTGACACACTGACACACTGACACACTGACACACTGACACACTGACACTACACTGACACACTGACACACTGACACACTGACACACTGACACACACTGACACACTACACTGACACACTGACACACTGACACACACTGACACACTACACTGACACACTTACACTGACACTGACACACTGATACACTGACACACTACACTGACACACACACTGACACACTACACTGACACACTGATACACTGACACACTACACTGACACACTGATTCACTGACACACTGACACACTGACACACTACACTGACACACTGATACACTGACACACTGATACACTGACACACTGACACACAGACACTGATACACTGACACACTGATACACTGACACACTGACACACTGACACTGATACACTGACACACTGACACACTGATACACTGACACACTGACACACTGACACACTGACACACTGACACTGACACACTGATGACACACTGACACTGACACACTGACACAATGACACACTGACACACTGACACACTGACACACTGACACACTGACACATGACACACTGACACACTGACACACTACACTGATACACTGATACACTGATACACTGACACACTGACACACTACACTGACACACTGACACACTGACACACTACACTGACACACTGATTCACTGACACACTGACATACTACACTGACACACTGACACACTGACACACTACACTGACACACTGATTCACTGACACACTGACTGATACACTGACACACTACACTGACACACTGATACACTGACACACTGACACACTGATACACTACACTGACACACTACACTGACACACTGATACACTTACACACTGATACACTGACACACTGACACACTACACTGATACACTGATACACTGACACACTACACTGACACACTGATACACTGACACACTGACACACTGATACTGACACACTGATACACTGACACACTGACACACTGACACACTGATACCCTGACACACTGACACACTACACTGACACACTGACACACTGATACACTGACACACTACACTGACACACTGACACACTGACACACTGACACACTGATACACTGACACACTGATACACTGACACACTGATACACTGACACACTGACACACTGATACACTGATACACTGACACACTGACACACTGACACACTGACACACTGACACACTGATACACTGACACACTGACACACTGACTACACTGATACACTGACACACTACACTACACTGACACACTGACACACTACACTGACACACTGACACTGACACACTGACACACTACACTGACTGACACACTGACACACTACACTGACACACTGACACACTGATACACTGACACACTGATACACTGACACACTGACACACTGACACATACACTGACACACTGACACACTGATACACTGACACACTGACACACTGATACACTGACACACTGACACACTGACACACTGACACACTTACACACTGACACACTGACACACTGACACACTGACACAATGAAACACTGACACACTGATACACTGATACATTTACACACTGACACAATGATACACTGACACACTGACACACTGACACACTGATACACTGACACACTGACACACTGACACAATGATACATTTACACACTGACACACTGATACACTGATACACTGACACACTGACACACTACACTGACACACTGACACACTACACTGACACACTGATTCACTGACACACTGACATACTACACTGACACACTACACTGACACACTGATACACTGACACACTGATACACTGACACAATGATACACTGACACAATGATACACTGACACACTGATACACTGATACACTGACACACTGATACACTGACACAATGACACACTGACACACTGATACACTGACACACTGATACACTGACACACTGACACACTGACACACTGACACAATGACACACTGACACACTGACACATGACACACTGACACACTGACACACTACACTGATACACTGATACACTGACACAATGACACACTACACTGACACACTGATACACTGACACACTGACACACTGACACACAGATACCCTGACACACTGACACACTACACTGACACACTGACACACTGATACACTGACACACTGACACACTGATACACTGACACACTGACACACTGATACACTGACACACTGATACACTGACACACTGACACACTACACTGACACACTGACACACTGACACACTGACACACTACACTGACACACTGACACACTGATACACTGACACACTGATACACTGACACACTGATACACTGACACACTGACACACTGACACACTGACACACTGACACACTGACACACTACACTGACACACTGACACACTGATACACTGATACACTGACACACTGACACACTACACTGACACACTGACACACTGATACACTGACACACACACTGACACACTGACACACTGACACACTGACACACTGACACACTACACTGACACACTGATACACTGACACACTGATACACTGACACACTGATACACTGACACACTGACACACTACACTGACACACTGATACACTGACACACTACACTGACACACTGATACACTGACACACTACACTGACACACTACACTGACACACTACACTGACACACTGATACACTGACACACTACACTGACACACTGACACACTGACACACTGACACACTGACACACTACACTGACACACTGACACACTACACTGACACACTGACACACTGATACACTACACACTGACACACTGACACACTACACTGACACACTGATACACTGACACACTACACTGACACACTGATACACTGACACACTGACACACTACACTGACACACTGACACACTGACACACTACACTGACACACTGATTCACTGACACACTGACATACTACACTGACACACTACACTGACACACTGATACACTGACACACTGATACACTACACTGACACACTACACTGACACACTGATACACTTACACACTGACACACTGATACACTGACACACTGATACACTGACACACTGACACACTACACTGATACACTGATACACTGACACACTACACTGACACACTGATACACTGACACACTGACACACTGATACCCTGACACACTGACACACTACACTGACACACTGACACACTGACACACTACACTGACACACTGACACACTGATACACTGACACACTGACACACTGACACACTGATACACTGATACAGTGACACACTGATACACTGACACACTGATACACTGACACACTGACACACTGACACACTACACTGATACACTGACAAACTGACACACTGACACACTACACTGACACAATACACTGACACACTGACACACTACACTGATACACTGACACACTGACACACTACACTGACACACTGACACACTACACTGACACACTGATACACTACACTGACACACAGACACACTACACTGACACACTGACACACTGATACACTGACACACTGATACACTGACACACTGACACACTGATACACTGACACACTGACACACTGATACACTGACACACTGATACACTGATACATTTACACACTGACACAATGATACACTGACACACTGACACACTGACACACTGATACACTGACACACTGACACACTGACACAATGATACATTTACACACTGACACACTGATACACTGATACACTGACACACTGACACACTGACACTGACACACTGACACACTGACACACTACACTGACACACTGATTCACTGACACACTGACATACTACACTGACACACTACACTGACACACTGATACACTGACACACTGATACACTGACACAATGATACAATGATACATTTACACACTGACACACTGATACACTGACACACTGACACACTGATACACTGACGCACTGATGCACTGACACACTGACACACCACACTGACACACTGACACACTGATACACTGACACACTACACTGATACACTGATACACTGATACACTGACACACTGACACACTGATACACTGACACACTGACACACTGACACACTGACACACTGACACACTGATACACTACACTGACACACTGATACACTGACACACTGATACACTGACACACTACACTGACACACTGACACACTGATACACTGACACACTGTATACACTGACACACTGACACACTACACTGACACACTGATACACTGACACACTACACTGACACACTGATACACTGACACACTACACTGACACACTACACTGACACACTGATACACTGACACACTGACACACTGACACACTGACACACTGACACACTACACTGACACACTGACACACTACACTGACACACTGACACACTGATACACTACACACTGACACACTGACACACTACACTGACACACTGATACACTGACACACTACACTGACACACTGATACACTGACACACTGACACACTACACTGACACACTGACACACTGACACACTACACTGACACACTGATTCACTGACACACTGACATACTACACTGACACACTACACTGACACACTGATACACTGATACACTACACTGACACACTACACTGACACACTGATACACTTACACACTGACACACTGATACACTGACACACTGATACACTGACACACTGACACACTACACTGATACACTGATACACTGACACACTACACTGACACACTGATACACTGACACACTGACACACTGATACCCTGACACACTGACACACTACACTGACACACTGACACACTGACACACTACACTGACACACTGACACACTGATACACTGACACACTGACACACTGACACACAGATACACTGATACACTGATACAGTGACACACTGATACACTGACACACTGATACACTGACACACTGACACACTACACTGATACACTGACAAACTGACACACTGACACACTACACTGACACAATACACTGACACACTGACACACTACACTGATACACTGACACACTGACACACTACACTGACACACTGACACACTACACTGACACACTGATACACTACACTGACACACAGACACACTACACTGACACACTGACACACTGATACACTGACACACTGATACACTGACACACTGATACACTGACACACTGACACACTGATACACTGACACACTGATACACTGATACATTTACACACTGACACAATGATACACTGACACACTGACACACTGATACACTGACACACTGACACACTGACACAATGATACATTTACACACTGACACACTGATACACTGATACACTGACACACTGACACCCTGACACTGACACACTGACACACTGACACACTACACTGACACACTGATTCACTGACACACTGACATACTACACTGACACACTACACTGACACACTGATACACTGACACACTGATACACTGACACAATGATACAATGATACATTTACACACTGCCACACTGACACACTGACACACTGATACACTGACACACTGACACACTGATACACTGACACACTGACACACTGACGCACTGATGCACTGACACACTGACACACCACACTGACACACTGACACACTGATACACTGACACACTACACTGATACACTGATACACTGACACACTGACACACTACACTGACACACTGATACACTGACACACTGACACACTGACACACTGACACACTGATACCCTGACACACTGACACACTACACTGACACACTGACACACTGATACACTGACACACTGACACACTACACTGACACACTGACACACTGATACACTGACACACTGACACACTTACACACTACACTGATACAATGACACACTGACACACTGACACACTGACACACTGACACACTGATACACTGACACACTGATACACTGACACACTGATACACTGACACACTGATACACTGACACACTGATACACTGACACACTGACACACTACACTGACACACTACACTGACACACTGACGCACTGACACACTGACACACTACACTGATACACTGACACACTGACACACTGACACACTACACTGATACACTGACACACTACACTGACACACTGACACACTGATACACTGACACACTGATACACTACACTGACACACTGATACACTGACACACTGACATACTACACTGACACACTACACTGACACACTGATACACTACACTGACACACTGACACACTACTCTGACACACTGATACACTACACTGACACACTGACACACTACACTGACACACTGACACACTACACTGACACACTGGTACACTACACTGACACACGGACACACTACACTGACACACTACACTGACACACTGATACACTGACACACTACACTGACACACTGACACACTGACATACTACACTGACACACTACACTGACACACTGATACACTGACACACTGATACACTGACACACTACACTGACACACTGACACACTGATACACTACACTGACACACTACACTGACACACTGATACACTGATACACTGACACACTGATACACTGACACACTGATACACTGACACACTGACACACTACACTGCTACACTGACACACTGATACACTGACACACTGACACACTACACTGAATCACTGACACACTGATACACTACAATGACACACTGATGCACTGATACACTGATACACTGACACACTGACACACTGACACACTGACACACTGATACACTGACACACTGATACACTACAATGACACACTGATGCACTGATACACTGACACACTGACATACTGACACACTACACTGATACAATGACACACTGACACACTGACACACTGACACACTGACACACTACACTGACACGACACACTGACACACTGACACACTGATACACTGACACACTGATACACTGACACACTGATACACTGACACACTGACACACTACACTGACACACTACACTGACACACTGACACACTGACACACTACACTGATACACTGACACACTGACACACTGACACACTACACTGATACACTGACACACTACACTGACACACTGACACACTGACACACTGACACACTGACACACTGACACACTGACACACTGATACACTGACACACTGACACACTGACACACTGATACACTGACACACTGATACACTGACACACTGACACACTACACTGATACACTGACACACTGACACACTGACACACTACACTGACACACTGATACACTGACACACTGATACACTACACTGACACACTGATACACTGACACACTGACATACTACACTGACACACTACACTGACACACTGATACACTACACTGACACACTGACACACTACTCTGACACACTGATACACTACACTGACACACTGACACATTACACTGACACACTGACACACTACACTGACACACTGGTACACTACACTGACACACGGACACACTACACTGACACACTACACTGACACACTGATACACTGACACACTACACTGACACACTGACACACTGACATACTATACTGACACACTACACTGACACACTGATACACTGATACACTGATACACTGACACACTACACTGACACACTGACACACTGATACACTACACTGACACACTACACTGACACACTGATACACTGATACACTGACACACTGATACACTGATACATTGACACACTGACACACTGATACACTGACACACTGACACACTACACTGCTACACTGACACACTGATACACTGACACACTGACACACTACACTGACACACTGACACACTACACTGACACACTGGTACACTACACTGACACACGGACACACTACACTGACACACTACACTGACACACTGATACACTGACACACTACACTGACACACTGACACACTGACATACTATACTGACACACTACACTGACACACTGATACACTGATACACTGATACACTGACACACTACACTGACACACTGACACACTGATACACTACACTGACACACTACACTGACACACTGATACACTGATACACTGACACACTGATACACTGATACATTGACACACTGACACACTGATACACTGACACACTGACACACTACACTGCTACACTGACACACTGATACACTACACTGACACACTACACTGACACACTGATACACTGATACACTGACACACTGATACACTGATACATTGACACACTGACACACTGATACACTGACACACTGACACACTACACTGCTACACTGACACACTGATACACTGACACACTGACACACTACACTGAATCACTGACACACTGATACACTGACACACTACACTGACACACTGATACACTGACACACTGATACACTGATACACTGATACACTGACACACTGATACACTACAATGACACACTGATACACTGATACACTGACACACTGATACACTGACACACTACACTGACACACTGACACACTGATACACTGACACACTGACACACTACACTGACACACTGATACACTGACACACTACACTGACACACTGATACACTGACACACTACACTGACACACTACACTGACACACTGATACACTGACACACTACGCTGACACACTGATACACTGACACACTGACACACTGACACACTACACTGATACACTGACACACTACACTGACACACTACACTGACACACTGATACACTGACACACTGATACACTGACACACTACACTGACACACTGACACACTGACACACTACACTGACACACTGATACACTACACTGACACACTGATACACTACACTGACACACTGACACACTGACACACTACACTGACACACTGATACACTGACACACTGATACACTGACACACTGATACACTGATACACTGACACACTGACATACTACACTGACACACTACAGTGACACACTGATACACTGACACACTTACACACTACACTGACACACTACACTGACACACTGACACACTGACACACTGACACACTGATACACTGTCACACTGATACACTGACACACTGACACACTGATACACTGTCACACTGATACACTGACACACTGATACACTGATACACTGATATTCAAATACACTACACATATCATGATACCGAGTCACTGTATAGTGCCTTTATGGACATATCTACCTCAAATACCTTGTACCTCTGCACATTGATCTGGTACTTTGGTAAAATCATGGTTTATAACTTGATACGCAAAATAACGCCGGATTCAAGACTTCAAATTCTTCAATATAAATTATTAATTCTTGCAACTAATAAAATGTTATATATATGGGGGATACAATCTTCCCAGCTCTGCAGTTTCTGCTGTGAGGAGGCAGAGTCATTAGATAATTTATTTTGGTATTGTCCATATGTAGCTCGTTTTTGGTCACGGGTCCAGGAATGGCTGAAGAATTGCAACATTTACCTGGAACTAACGCTGCAGACAGCAATACTGGGTGATTTGAAAATTCATAGTCAATCAATCAATAATAATATAATTATTTGAGCAAAAATTGTTATTTTTAATTTACAATCTGTAGAAGCTATGAGAATAGGAAGGTTCAATTATTTTGTGAAGCATCACAGCACAGTTGAAAAATATATGGCAAGTAGAAATCCGAAATGGATGATGTTGAGAGACAGATGGGAAGAGTTGAATGGAGCTGAAGGGTGGGACTAATAACAAGATAAACAATGTAAAACATACGGGATCTGTAGAATGTATATAGGTTCAGAACTTTTGTGAAATAGCACAGTTACAAATAGAAATCAAACTGGATGGACATAAGAAATAGAGGAAGGACTAATGACAAACAAGAGAGAACTATTGTAAAGTCGACTGTGTCTGTAGAGTGTGTATTAAGATGTATAAATTGAAGGTAAAAGCAGAAGTGTTTATTAGTTTACTCCAATTGGGGGATCGGCGGTAGGGTTTGTGGGGAATAATAATAAAGGTATATTCTTTAAAAAAGTATGTATGTCTATCTAGGTATGTCTATGTATATATGTGTATACAGTGGGGCAAAAAAGTATTTAGTCAGCCACCAATTGTGCAGGTTCTCCCACTTAAAAAGATGAGAGAGGCCTGTAATTTTCATCATAGGTACACTTCAACTATGACAGACAAAATGAGAAAAAAAATCCAGAAAATCACATTGTAGAATTTTTAATACATTTATTTGCAAATTATGGTGGAAAATAAGTATTTGGTCAATAACAAAAGTTTATCTCAATACTTTGTTATATACACTTTGTTGGCAATGACAGAGGTCAACATTTTTCTGTAAGTCTTCACAAGGTTTTCACACACAGTTTCTGGTATTTTGGCCCATTCCTCCATACAGATCTCCTCTAGAGCAGTGATGTTTTGGGGCTGTTGCTGGGCAACACAGACTTTCAACTCCCTCCAAAGATTTTCTATGGGGTTGAGATCTGGAGACTGGCTAGGCCACTCCAGGACCTTGCAATGCTTCTTACGAAACCACTCCTTCATTGCCCGGGCGGTGTGTTTGGGATCATTGTCATGCTGAAATACCCAGCCATGTTTCATCTTTAATGCCCTTGCTGATGGAAGGAGGTTTTCACTCAAAATCTCACGATACATGGCCCCATTCATTCTTTCCTTTACACAGATCAGTTATCCTGGTCCCTTTGCAGAAAAACAGCCCCAAAGCATGATGTTTCCACCCCCATGCTTCACAGTAGGTATGGTGTTCTTTGGATGCAACTCAGCATTCTTTGTCCTCCAAACACGACGAGTTGAGTTTTTACCAAAAAGTTCTATTTTGGTTTCATCTGACCATATGACATTCTCCAAATCTTCTTCTGAAATGCTCTCTAGCAAACTTCAGATGGGCCTGGACATGTACTGGCTTAAGCAGGGGGACACGTCTGGCACTGCAGGATTTGAGTCCCTGGCGGCGTAGTGTGTTACTGACGGTAGGCTTTGTTACTTTGGTCCCACCTCTCTGCAGGTCATTCACTAGGTCCCCCCGTGTGGTTCTGGGATTTTTGTTCACCGTTCTTGTGATCATTTTGACCCCCCGGGGTGAGATCTTGCGTGGAGCCCCAGATCGAGGGAGATTATCAGTGGTCTTGTATGTCTTCCATTTCCTAATAATTGCTCCCACAGTTGATTTCTTCAAACCAAGCTGCTTACCTATTGCAGATTCAGTCTTCCCAGCCTGGTGCAGGTCTACAATTTTGTTTCTGGTGTCCTTTGACAGCTCTTTGGTCTTGGCCATAGTGGAGTTTGGAGTGTGACTGTTTGATGTTGTGGACAACTGTCTTTTATACTGATAACAAGTTCAAACAGGTGCCATTAATACAGGTAACGAGTGGAGGACAGAGGAGCCTCTTAAAGAAGAAGTTACAGGTCTGTGAGAGCCAGAAATCTTGCTTGTTTGTATGTGACCAAATACTTATTTTACACCATAATTTGCAAATAAATTCATTAATATACTACAATGTGATCTTCTGGATTTTTTTATTTCTCATTTTGTCTGTCATAGTTGAAGTGTACCTATGATGAAAATTACAGGCCTCTCTCATCTTTTTAACATTTACATTTACATTTAAGTCATTTAGCAGACGCTCTTATCCAGAGCGACTTACAAATTTTAAGTGGGAGAACTTGCACAACTGACTAAATACATTTTTTGCCCCACTGTATATATGCATGCGTGTATGGATAGATATATTTACTCCAAAAATATGGGGGATTGGAAATGATACAGACAATTACATTGGAAGCAACATTCTTTCCGCAATAAATAAATATAATAATAAATAATAATAAATAATAAATATAATAATAAAAAAATAAAAATCGTGTTGTTACTATTTTTCTTTTTAACATCATTTTTAAAGTCTACACTCATTGTATTCTGCATATTTGACATATACAATTAAATAGACTTCATAGGATTTGGAAAACAAACCTTTTTATTTTTCCTATATCTTGTACACACAATACTTGAATTTGGTAAGTAATACTTGTTTTCTACCTACAGTTGTTATCTAATATTCCCTCGAAAATATGGACGTCAATACTGTCAAATGAATAAATAGCTCAACCTTTTTCATTCCGTTGTGGAGACTTGTTTTCCTCCTCCTGACAGACTCCTTCTCTTCCCTATGAGAGGGTGAAATACAGAACAGTGACAGGAGTGTATAAGACAGCAGACATACTCCACTGTGGACGACACAAAAAGGATTGATTCTAAATCGTCTGTGTTTTGGGCGGCCGACAGCAACACTGAAACAACTGCATCGTCGATTAAAGATGTCTGTTCACGGGAATTGTATAGATTGTCTATTCGTTAATAATCCCTTTGTGTACATTATATGTGTAATGGCTTTCTTCTGTTGAAGGAGGAGCGGACCAAAATGAAGCGTGGTATTTTTGAGACATGTTTAATGAAGAACGAAAAAACACGAACAATACAAAAACAACAAACGGAACGTGAAAACCTAAACAGTCCTATCTGGTGAAGACACAGAGACAGGAACAATCACCCACGAAAACACTCACAGAATATGGTTGCCTAAATATGGTTCCCAATCAGAGACAACGATAATCACCTGACTCTGATTGAGAACCGCCTCAGGCAGCCATAGATACTATACGCCCCACAAAAACCCCAAGACGAAAACACACCACATGAAACTTTAAATGTACTGACTGACTGACTGACTGACTGGTTGACTGACTGGCTGACTGATTGGTTGACTGACTGACTGGTTGACTGGTTGACTGACTGATTGGTTGACTGACTGGTTGACTGGTTGACTGACTGGCTGACTGACTGGTTGACTGACTGACTGGTTGACTGGTTGACTGACTGATTGGTTGACTGACTGGCTGACTGATTGGTTGACTGACTGACTGTTTGACTGGTTGACTGGTTGACTGACTGGTTGACTGACTGGCTGACTGACTGGCTGACTGACTGGCTGACTGACTGGCTGACTGACTGGTTGACTGACTGACTGACTGACTGGTTGACTGGTTGACTGACTGATTGGTTGACTGACTGACTGTTTGACTGACTGGCTTGTTGACTGGTTGACTGACTGGTTGACTGACTGGTTGACTGAATGACTGGTTGACTGACTAACTGACTGACTGACTGGTTGACTGACTGACTGGTTGACTGACTAACTGACTGACTGACTGGTTGACTGACTGACTGGTTGACTGACTGACTGGTTGACTGACTAACTGACTGACTGACTGGCTGACTGACTGACTGGTTGACTGACTGACTGACTGACTGACTGGCTGACTGACTGACTGGTTGACTGACTGACTGACTGACTGACTGGTTGACTGACTGACTGGTTGACTGGCTGACTGGTTGACTGACTGACTGACTGACTGACTGGTTGACTGACTGACTGGTTGACTGACTGACTGGTTGACTGGCTGACTGGTTGACTGGTTGACTGACTGGTTGACTGATTGGCTGAAAGGCTGGCTGGCTGACTGGTTGACTGACTGGTTGATTGACTGGCTGACTGGTTGACTGACTGGTTGATTGACTGGCTGACTGGTTGACTGACTGGTTGACTGACTGGCTGACTGACTGGTCGACTGGCTGACTGACTGGTTGACTGACTGGTTGACTGACTGTTTAACTGGTTGACTAACAGACTGGTGGACTGACTGGTTGACTGGCTGACTGTCTTACTGCATGACTGGCTTACTGGTTGACTGGTTGATTGGCTTACTGGTTGACTGGCTTACTGGTTGACTGGCTTACTGGTTGACTGGCTGACTGGCTGACTGGTTGACTGACTGACTGGCTGGTTGACTGACTGGTTGACTGGCTGGCTGATTGGGTGACTGACTGGTTGACTGGTCGACTGACTGGTTGACTGACTAGTTGACTGGCTGACTGGTTGACTGACTGGTTGACTGACTGGCTGACTGACTGGTTGTCTGACTGGTTGACTGGCTGAGTGGTTGACTGGCTTACTGGTTGACTGGCTGACTGACTGACTGGTTGACTGGCTTACTGGTTGACTGGCTTACTGGTTGATTGGCTGACTGGCTGACTGGTTGACTGAGCGACATGTTGACTGGCTTACTGGCTGACTGGCTGACTGGTTGCCTGGCTTACTGGTTGACTGGCTGACTGGTTGACTGGCTGACTGACTGACTGGTTGACTGGCTGACTGGTTGACTGGCTGACTGGCTTACTGGTTGACCTGCTGACTGACTGACTGGTTGACTGGCTGACTGACTGACTGGTTGACTGGCTGACTGACTGACTGGTTGACTGGCTTACTGGTTGACTGGCTGACTGACTGACTGGTTGACTGGCTGACTGGTTGACTGGCTGACTGACTGACTGGTTGACTGGCTGACTGGTTGACTGGCTGACTGACTGACTGGTTGACTGGTTGACTGGTTGACTGGTTGACTGGTTGACTGGCTGACTGGTTGACTGGTTGACTGGTTGACTGGCTGACTGACTGACTGGCTGACTGGCTGACTGACTGACTGGTTGACTGGCTGACTGACTCTATATCTCAGTAGGCTTTTGTTTTCCTCCTGCTCTCTGATGTCCTCTCTCTCAGCCAGACCCACACGCTGTGCAACGCCAAACAAGTACATTGTCTAATCGATCAAACATTGTTCTATTTTCATACAGCAGATCGATGCGGTACATTGGCACACTGTTGGTGGTAACGGAGATGAGAGGTGCACTGTACACACAAAGCAGTCCTGACTGTAATGATCCTGGATATTATTGGATGCTTTGTAGTCCGTTTCTCATAGAAATCTACGAAAGGACTGAGGGCTTTTTCTCTAAGGACCACTACAAGAGGGCTTTTCTCTAAGGACCACTACAAGAGGGCTTTTCTCGAAGGACCACTAAAGAGGGCTTTTCTCTAAGGACCACTACAAGAGGGCTTTTCTCGAAGGACTGCTACAAGAGGGCTTTTCTCTAAGGACCGCTACAAGAGGGCTTTTCCTCTAAGGACCGCTACAAGAGGGCTTTTCCTCTAAGGACCACTACAAGAGGGCTTTTCCTCTAAGGACCACTACAAGAGGGCTTTTCCTCTAAGGACCACTACAAGAGGGCTTTTCCTCTAAGGACCACTACAAGAGGGCTTTTCTCTAAGTACATGTGTAACCCCCCCCATCCACTAGATATTAGATAGGAATCTCCTTCTCCACGGGGCAGTCTGTAGGGAAGTGACACTGTCACACTGCTTGTAAACACCCTGTTGTATTTCAGCTGAGCAAGGCCGTTTCAGCGTTCCACCCCTCATGTTCGTTCCACCTCTGTAACTCCTGTCACGTTCAGGCTGTGACCCACACGACTCTCCACTACATGCAGTCCTTGAAGAAGGCCATGTTTCCTTATGTGGGTACCAGTCAACATAAAGTGTGTTCGAGCTGCCTTTACAGTGAATAACAATGACGTTCACTTAAGATTGTTACCAGATATGATCTATTATCATACAATTTACCATGTTAATTCATGACAACGATCTGTTTGCTTTGTTTTGATATTATTCCAAACAAACTGTAACTGATGTAATTCCTGTTTAGCCGCTGAGTAAGAAGAAAACAAAGAAGAGCCTCGTGGGAATCAAACCGTGGCAGTAGCACTGCCTATCTCTGAACTACTTTAGTACCAACATTCATTGAACAAGTAATTCATGCTTAGTTCGGATCCTGAAAACTTGAAAGGCAAATCTACTCTTAATGAGTTTTCAGTTGGACAGAATTAACTCTGTGTTGGGATATTGTGTGTGTGTGTGTGTGTGTGCAATCCTTCCCTCCCTGCTTCCCTCTCTGCCTCCCTTCCTCCCTGCCTGCCTGCCTCCCTCTCTTTCTCTCCATCTCTCTCCCCTTCCGTCACTCCATGCCTCCCTCCGTGCCTGCCTCCCTCTCACTCCCCTTCCCTCCTGCCCCCTCCATCCCTCCCTGCCTCCGTGCCTCCCTGCCCGCCTCCCTCGTTCCCTGGAAGAGAGATGGAGGGGGGAATAGAGACAGGAAGAGAGATATAGAGATAAGTAGAGACACCAGAGAGAGAGAGAAAAGTAAAGAGAGAGAGAGAAAGCGAGAAAGAGAGAGACAGGAAGGGAAATAAAGAGAAGAAATGAGAGAGAGAGAGAGAAAGAGAGAGGGAGAGAGAGACAGGAAGGGAGATAAAGAGAAGGAGAGAGAGAGAGAGAGAGAGAGAGAGAGAAAGATAGAGATTGGCTGCAGTGGGTTTGATCTCAACCTTTAAACACAAATCTATTTATAATGTACAAATGTCTAACAGATTTGACTGTTCAGAGGGTTAATAATGTCTATGTGGTATAATTAAGTGTGTGTGTGTGTGTGTGTGTGTGTGTTCACGAAGGCTGCCGGAACGATGGTTGACTGAATAATACGTTGTTGTTATCTTGTCTCTCAAATTGAAATGTGTAATATCCTCCCTTCATTCCCTACAACCCAAATGACACCCTATTCCCTATGTAGTCCACTACTTTTGACCAAAGCCCTGAGTGTTACCAATGGGCTTTGGTCATAGGCAGTGCACTTCGTAGGGAATAAAGTGCCATTTTGGAATACTCAGCAAGAGAACGTTTCAGGCCCTTCCTGAATGTAAGAATATCTCCCATCATCCATCTCTGTTCAGCTCAGGGTATGATTAGAGGAGATTAGATTTCCTTTAAATAGATTTTTTCTTCTTCTATGGCGCCGAGAAATGCTCTCCCAGTCACTCTATATGCAATGTGTCCCTCACTATCAAATAAGCGTCTGAATCCCAACTTTCGTCCAAACAGCTCCCTATTCCTGCGGGGCAGACAGTGGTAGGAAGTCTCCTGTGAAAGGAGTGGTTTAATGGCAGCCCGCTGTCTAATTTAACAGGAATAAGGTGCGGGTTCGGAAAAAGTTGGATTCAGGCTTGATCTAATAGCGAGGGACACTGATAAGTAGAGTTCCTAGAGATTATACAAATGCCTTTGATTGACAGGAATTTTTGTTTTGGTGGTGAAGCCATCTATATTGGTTGTAGGGATATTGTCTGCCGCCATTGTCACGTTCTGACCTTAGTTCTTTTGTTATGTCTTTGTTTTAGTATGGTCAGGGCGTGAGTTGGGTGGGTTGTCTATGTTTGTTTTTCTATGAGTTGGTATTTCTGTGTTTGGCCTGGTATGGTTCTCAATCAGAGGCATCTGTCAGTCGTTGTCCCTGATTGAGAACCACAATTAGGCAGCCTGTTTTCACCCTTTATTTGTGGGCGATTATTTTTCTGTTGTGTGTCTTCACCAGACAGGACTGTGTGCGTGTGTGTGTGTGTGTGTGTGTGTGTGTGAGCACAAGTCTACTTCCTCCTACGCAGCCTGAAGGACATGCTGGAACCATGCCAGGGTGTATCTACAGTACCTTCAGAATGTATTCATACCGCTTGACTTTTTTCCTACATTTTGTTGTGTTACAGCCTGAATTTAAAATGGATTAAATTAATGTCCAAGTGGAATTATTTTTAAATTAAAAAAAAAATTAAAAATTAACAAATTCATTAAAAAGGATAAAGTGAAATGTCTTGAGTCAAAAAGTATTCAACCCCTTTGTTTTGACTTAAATAAGTTCAGGAGTTAACATATGCTTTAATGATAGGTTGCATAATAGTGTTTAATATTTTTGAATGACTACTTCATCTCTGTACCCCACACATACATGTAAGGTTCATCAGTCGAGCAGTGAATTTCAAAGACAGATTCAACCACAAAGACCAGGCAGGTTTTCCAATGCTTCACAAAGAAGGGCACCTATTGGTAAATGGTAAGAAAAAAAAGCTGACATTGAATATCCCTTTGAGCATGGTGAAGTTATTAATTACACTTTGGATGGTGTATCAATACACCCAGTCACTACACAGACACATGCGTGTTTCCTAACTCAGATGCCGGAGAGGAAGGAAACCACTCAGGGATTTCACCATGAGGCCAACAGTGACTTTAAAACAGTTAGGAGAAAACTGAAGATGGATCAACAACATTGTACAATACTAACCTAAATAACAGAGTGAAAAGAAAGCCTGTACAGAATAAATATAATCCAAAACATGCATCCTGTTTGCAACCAGGCACCTAAGTAAAACTGCAACAAATTCCATCACTCCACTATCTCTTTTCTGGGATAAATCATCGCTGCAGTGAACATTCAGATGGATCCTAACAAGGTGAGTCGTGGTGGAGTGGCCCCAACCACATCCAGAGTGCAGCTTCAAAGTTTCCTGGGATTTGCTCATTTCTACCGTTGCTTCATCTGTGACTACAGCACCCTGGCTAACCCCCTCTCTGCACCCACCTCACCCAAGGTTCTGTTCACGTAGTGCCCAGCTGCTGACTGGGCGTTTTCAGATCTCAAGCATCGATTCACTACAGCCCCCATCTTAATCCATCCAGTCACGTCAGTTTGTGGTGGAGATCGACACCTCGGACGTTGGAGTGGGGGCCGTCCTGTCCCAGCGTTCTGCCCAGGACCAAAAGCTGCATCCCTGCGCTTTCCTGTCCCATCGTCTTAATCCCGCTGAGAGGAACGACGACATGGGAAATCGGGAATGTCTTGCGGTCAAGATGGCGCTGGCTAGAAGGGGCGGAACATCCATTCTTAGTCTGGACCGACTAAAAGAATATGGAATATTTCCACTCGGGCAGGTTGCTGAAAACCAGGTGCGGAGGCGGAGTCTGGAGCAAGAGGTGTGAGGACAGGGTAAGCAGGTCCGGAGGGGAATCCAAGGGAGTGTAGAGTGGGGAATTCAGAACAGTCTAGCAGGACTGACGAAAAGTCTTTGTTTTCTAGTCTTCCCGGTTCTGACCTTTCAGCCTGCCTGCCTTTCTGTTCCTGATTGACTCTGCCTTAGATTATGAACACTCTGCCTGCCCTCGACCTGCCCTTTGCCTGCCCCTTTGTTATAATAACTATTCTGAGGACCAAACTATCCCCCTCCTGTGTCTGCATCTGGGTCATATCCTGAGTCATGATAGCTTCAAAAAGTTTGAAAAGAATAATGGGCAAATGCAGAATCCAGGTGTGGAAAGCTCTTAGAGACTTACCCAGAATGACTCACAGCTGTAGTCACTGCCAAAGGTGGTTGTACAAAGTATTGACTCTTGGGTGTGAATTCTAATGTAAATTAGATATTTTTGTATTTCATTTTCAAAAATAAATAGCTATTTCTAAAAACACAAATTCACTTTTTCATTATGGGATTATTGTGTGTAGATCGGTGAGAGAAAAAAAAATCAATTTAATCCATTTTGAATTCAAAATGTGGAATATGTCAAGTGGTATGAATTCTTTCTGAAGGCACTGTATATATTACAGTCACTAACTCTAGCTGGGTAAAGTTATATGTTACAGCCTCTAATTCTAGCTGGGAAATGATACCAGCCTCTAACTCCCGCTGGGTAATGATACATGTAACAGATTCTAACTCTAGTTGGGTAATGATACATGTAACAGACACTAACTCTAGTTGGGTAATGATACATGTAACAGACTCTAACTCTAGTTGGGTAATGATACATGTAACAGACTCTAACTCCTGCTGGGTAATGATACATGTAACAGACTCTAACTCTAGTTGGGTAATGATACATGTAACAGACTCTAACTCTAGTTGGGTAATGATACATGTAACAGATTCTAACTCTAGTTGGGTAATGATATATGTAACAGACTCTAACTCTAGTTGGGTAATGATACATGTAACAGACTCTAACTCTAGTTGGGTAATGATACATGTAACAGCCTCTAACTCTAGTTGGGTAATGATGCATGTAACAGATTCTAACTCTAGTTGGGTAATGATACATGTAACAGACTCTAACTCTAGTTGGGTAATGATACATGTAACAGACTCTAACTCTAGTTGGGTAATGCTACATGTTACAGACTATAACTCTAGTTGGGTAATGATACATGTAACAGACTCTAACTCATGTAACAGACTCTAACTCTAGCTGGGTAATGATACATGTAACAGCCTCTAACTCTAGTTGGGTAATGATACATGTAACAGACTCTAACTCTAGTTGATACATGGGAGTTGTAATACATGTAACAGATTCTAACTCTAGTTGGGTAATGATACATGTAACAGACTCTAACTCTAGTTGTAACAGCCTCTAACTCTAGTTGGGTAATGATACATGTAACAGACTCTAACTCTAGTTGGGTAATGATACATGTAACAGACTCTAACTCTAGCTGGGTAATGATACATGTAACAGACTCTAACTCTAGTTGGTAATGTAATGATAACATGGGTAATGATACATGTAACAGACTCTAACTCTAGTTGGGTAATGATACATGTAACAGATTCTAGTTGGGTAACTACATGTAACAGACTCTTGTTGGGTAATGATACATGAAACAGACTCTAACTCTAGTTGGGTAATGATACATGTTACAGACTCATGGGTAATGATACAGACTCTAACTCTAGTTGTAATGATACATGTAACAGTAATTAATACATGTAACAGCCTCTAACTCTAGTTGGGTAATGATACATGTAACAGACTCTAATTATAGATGGGTAATGGTACATGTTACAGACTCTAATTATAGATGGGTAATGGTACATGTTACAGCCTCTAACTCTAGTTGGGTAATGATACATGTTACAGCCTCTAACTCTAGTTGGGTAGTGATACATGTTACATCCTCTAATTATAGTTGGGTAATGATACATGTTACAGGCTCTAATTATAGTTGGGTAATGATACATGTTACAGTCTCTAACTCTAGTTGGGTAATGATACATGTAACATACTCTAATTATAGATGGGTAATGGTACATGTTACAGACTCTAATTATAGTTGGGTAATGATACATGCTACAGCCTCTAACTCTAGTTGGGTAATGATACATGTAACAGACTCTAATTATAGATGGGTAATGGTACATGTTACAGACTCTAATTATAGTTGGGTAATGATACATGTTACAGCCTCTAACTCTAGTTGGGTAATGATACATGTTATAGCCTCTAACTCTAGTTGGGTAATGATACATGTTATATCCTCTAACTCCCACTGGGTAATGATACATGTTATAGCCTCTAACTCCCACTGGGTAATGATACATGTTACAGTCTCTAACTCCCGCTGGGTAATGATACATGTTAATCCTCTAACTCCCACTGGGTAATGATACATGTTATAGCCTCTAATTCCCGCTGGGTAATGATACATGTTACAGCCTCTACCTCCCGCTGGGTAATGATACATGTTATAGCCTCTAACTCCCGCTGGGTAATGATACATGTTATAGCCTCTAACTCCCGCTGGGTAATGATACATGTTACAGCCTCTAACTCCCGCTGGTACTTGCTACATATTACAGCCTCTAACTCTAGTTGGGTAATGATACATGTAACAGCCTCTAACTACCACTGGGTAATGATACATGTTACAGACTCTAACTCCCACTGGGTAATGATACATATTACAGCCTCTAACTCCCACTGGGTAATGATATATGTTATAGCCTCTAACTCCCGCTGGGTAATGATACATGTTATAGCCTCTAACTCCCGCTGGGTAATGATACATGTTATAGCCTCTAACTCCCACTGGGTAATGCTACATGTTACAGCCTCTAACTCCCACTGGGTAATGATACATGTTACAGTCTCTAACTCCCACTGGGTAATGATACATGTTACAGCCTCTAACTCCCGCTGGGTAATGATACATGTTATAGCCTCTAACTCCCGCTGGGTAATGATACATGTTATAGCCTCTAACTCCCGCTGGGTAATGCTACATGTTACAGCCTCTAACTCCCGCTGGTACTTGCTACATATTACAGCCTCTAACTCTAGTTGGGTAATGATACATGTAACAGCCTCTAACTCCCACTGGGTAATGATACATGTTACAGCCTCTAACTCCCACTGGGTAATGATACATATTACAGCCTCTAACTCCCGCTGGGTAATGATACATGTTATAGCCTCTAACTCCCGCTCCCGCTGGGTAATGATACATGTTATAGCCTCTAACTCCCGCTGGGTAATGCTACATGTTACAGCCTCTAACTCCCGCTGGTATTTGCTACATATTACAGCCTCTATCTCTAGTTGGGTAATGATACATGTAACAGCCTCTAACTACCACTGGGTAATGATACATGTTACAGACTCTAACTCCCACTGGGTAATGATACATATTACAGCCTCTAACTCCCACTGGGTAATGATATATGTTATAGCCTCTAACTCCCGCTGGGTAATGATACATGTTATAGCCTCTAACTCCCACTGGGTAATGCTACATGTTACAGCCTCTAACTCCCACTGGGTAATGATACATGTTACAGCCTCTAACTCCCACTGGGTAATGATACATGTTACAGCCTCTAACTCCCGCTGGGTAATGATACATGTTATAGCCTCTAACTCCCACTGGGTAATGATACATGTTATAGCCTCTAAATCCCGTAATGCTCTACAGCCTCTGGGTAATGATACATGTAACAGCCTCTAACTACCACTGGTTAGGCTACATGTTACAGCCTCTAACTCCCGCTGGTACTTGCTACATATTACAGCCTCTAACTCTAGTTGGGTAATGATACATGTAACAGCCTCTAACTCCCACTGGGTAATGATACATGTTACAGCCTCTAACTCCCACTGGGTAATGATACATATTACAGTCTCTAACTCCCGCTGGGTAATGATACATGTTATAGACTCTAACTCCCGCTGGGTAATGATACATGTTATAGCCTCTAACTCCGGCTGGGTAATGATACATGTTATAGCCTCTAACTCCCACTGGGTAATGCTACATGTTACAGCCTCTAATTCTAGCTGGGTAATGATACAGCCTCTAATTCTAGCTGGGTAATGGTACAGCCTCTAATTCTAGCTGGGTAATGATACACCCTCTAATTCTAGCTGGGTAATGGTACTCTGGCTGGCTGGATGACGTAAGGGGATCGAGAAAATATACAGCCCTTTAGCAAACCACTAGTTAACACACCACACATTCTGCCTGCACATGTGCCATAAAACCTTCATATTTACTGTGAAGTGTGTGTGTGTGTGTGTGTGTGTGTGTTTTGTGTGTGTGTGTGTGTGTGTGCAATGGAATACAATGAAAGAAAGAAATACTTGCGTATTCATTCCGAACCACCAACCAAAAGTAGTGACGTACCAAAATAGCCATCGGAGTTCATATTCCACAGTTAATGTAATGGATGAAAACTATATTGTATAGGAATAGGATGTCGTATTATGATTCACAACCTTTCCCCTAAAATTATTTCCAGACCGTTTCTTTGGCTGTTCAAAGGCAGGGCAGGAGGAGGATGTGTGTGTGTGTGTGTGTTGATTTGCAGAGCCAGAGCAGAGCAGGTGGATCTATCTCCATATCTCTGCATTCTGCAGATGTAAATGCCCAGTAATTTCCACCCTGGCCTGAGATTTATTTTAAGAGCAGACTATTTTGTTTCCGCAGATGAATCGCACGCTGACCGAAAAATAATTGCCAGCTCTCTGTCTCTGTCTGTTGGAGAAGCCTCCAACACTTCATAAACCAAAAGTTGAAGACCCAATGAGGAAGCGGGCCAGTAACCGAAAGATCGCTAGTTTGAATCCCCGAGCCGACCAGGTGAACAATCTGTTGATGTGCCATTGAGCAAGGCTGTCATTGACCCTGGCCGTGACTGCACTCTCCGAGGGGGTCTCAGGGGGGTTGAGATATGCACAAACACATTTCCAAATAGGACAAAACAATCACCCACTTAATGTATATTATTGTCTGCCTCCCAGCCTATCCTCTATGTAGTGCACTATGTAGGGTAGAAGGTGCAATTTAGGACACACATTTCTTCATACAAATGACTGCTCACTCCATAGTGCTCACTCCATAGTGCTCACTCCATAGTGCTCACTCCATAGTGCTCATTCCATAGTGCTCACTTCATAGTGCTCACTCCATAGTGCTCACTCCCTAGTGCTCATTCATTAGTGCTCACTTCATAGTGCTCACTTCATAGTGTTTACTCCATAGTGATTTGACCTTGGTCCAGTGCTGCTCAGTCCCCCCCAGATCAGGAGGACATCTAACCTCGTCCCCCATCAGGAGGACATCTAACCTAGTCCCCCATCAGGAGGACATCTAACCTCGTCCCCCATCAGGAGGACATCTAACCTAGTCCCCCATCAGGAGGACATCTAACCTCGTCCCCCATCAGGAGGACATCTAACCTCGTCCCAGATCAGGAGGACATCTAACCTCGTCCCCCATCAGGAGGACATCTAACCTAGTCCCCCATCAGGAGGACATCTAACCTAGTCCCCCATCAGGAGGACATCTAACCTCGTCCCCCATCAGGAGGACATCTAACCTAGTCCCCCATCAGGAGGACATCTAACCTCGTCCCTGATCAGGAGGACATCTAACCTAGTCCCCCATCAGGAGGACATCTAACCTAGTCCCCCATCAGGAGGACATCTAACCTCGTCCCCATCAGGAGGACATCTAACCTAGTCCCCCATCAGGAGGACATCTAACCTCGTCGTCCCCCATCAGGAGGACATCTAACCTCGTCCCCCATCAGGAGGACATCTAACCTAGTCCCCCATCAGGAGGACATCTAACCTAGTCCCAGATCAGGAGGACATCTAACCTAGTCCCAGATCAGGAGGACATCTAACCTCGTCCCCCATCAGGAGGACATCTAACCTCGTCCCCATCAGGAGGACATCTAACCTCGTCCCCATCAGGAGGACATCTAACCTCGTCCCAGATCAGGAGGACATCTAACCTCGTCCCAGATCAGGAGGACATCTAACCTCGTCCCCCATCAGGAGGACATCTAACCTCGTCCCCCATCAGGAGGACATCTAACCTCGTCCCTGATCAGGAGGACATCTAACCTCGTCCCCATCAGGAGGACATCTAACCTCGTCCCCCATCAGGAGGACATCTAACCTCAGGAGGTCCCCATCAGGAGGACATCTAACCTCGTCCCCATCAGGAGGACATCTAACCTCGTCCCCCATCAGGAGGACATCTAACCTAGTCCCCCATCAGGAGGACATCTAACCTCGTCCCCCATCAGGAGGACATCTAACCTCGTCCCTGATCAGGAGGACATCTAACCTAGTCCCCCATCAGGAGGACATCTAACCTCGTCCCAGATCAGGAGGACATCTAACCTCGTCCCCCATCAGGAGGACATCTAACCTAGTCCCAGATCAGGAGGACATCTAACCTCGTCCCCCATCAGGAGGACATCTAACCTCGTCCCCATCAGGAGGACATCTAACCTCGTCCCCGATCAGGAGGACATCTAACCTAGTCCCCCATCAGGAGGACATCTAACCTCGTCCCTGATCAGGAGGACATCTAACCTCGTCCCCCATCAGGAGGACATCTAACCTCGTCCCCCATCAGGAGGACATCTAACCTAGTCCCTGATCAGGAGGACATCTAACCTCAGGAGTCCCCATCAGGAGGACATCTAACCTCAGGAGGTCCCCCATCAGGAGGACATCTAACCTCGTCCCCCATCAGGAGGACATCTAACCTCGTCCCTGATCAGGAGGACATCTAACCTCGTCCCCCATCAGGAGGACATCTAACCTAGTCCCTGATCAGGAGGACATCTAACCTCAGGAGGACGTCCCCATCAGGAGGACATCCTGTCCCCCATCAGGAGGACATCTAACCTCGTCCCCCATCAGGAGGACATCTAACCTCGTCCCCCATCAGGAGGACATCTAACCTCGTCCCCCATCAGGAGGACATCTAACCTCGTCCCCCATCAGGAGGACATCTAACCTCGTCCCCCATCAGGAGGACATCTAACCTAGTCCCCCATCAGGAGGACATCTAACCTAGTCCCCCATCAGGAGGACATCTAACCTAGTCCCCCATCAGGAGGACATCTAACCTAGTCCCCCCCCATCATCAGGAGGACATCTAACCTCGTCCCCCATCAGGAGGACATCTAACCTCGTCCCCCATCAGGAGGACATCTAACCTCGTCCCCATCAGGAGGACATCTAACCTAGTCCCCCATCAGGAGGACATCTAACCTCGTCCCCCATCAGGAGGACATCTAACCTCGTCCCCATCAGGAGGACATCTAACCTCGTCCCCCATCAGGAGGACATCTAACCTAGTCCCCATCAGGAGGTCCCCCATCAGGAGGACATCTAACCTCGTCCCCCATCAGGAGGACATCTAACCTAGTCCCCCATCAGGAGGACATCTAACCTCGTCCCCCATCAGGAGGACATCTAAAGTCCCCATCAGGAGGTCTAACCTCGTCCCCCATCAGGAGGACATCTAACATCGTCCCCCATCAGGAGGACATCCCCCATCAGGAGGACATCTAACCTCGTCCCCCATCAGGAGGACATCTAACCTCGTCCCCAGTCCCCCATCAGGAGGACATCTAACCTAGTCCCCCATCAGGAGGACATCTAACCTAGTCCCCCATCAGGAGGACATCTAACCTAGTCCCCCATCAGGAGGACATCTAACCTCGTCCCCCATCAGGAGGACATCTAACCTCGTCCCCATCTGATCAGGAGGACATCTAACCTCGTCCCTGATCAGGAGGACATCTAACCTAGTCCCCCATCAGGAGGACATCTAACCTCGTCCCCCATCAGGAGGACATCTAACGTCCCAGATCAGGAGGTCCCAGTCCCCATCAGGAGGACATCTAACCTCGTCCCAGATCAGGAGGACATCTAACCTCGTCCCCCATCAGGAGGACATCTAACCTCGTCCCCCATCAGGAGGACATCTAACCTAGTCCCCCATCAGGAGGACATCTAACCTAGTCCCCCATCAGGAGGACATCTAACCTCGTCCCCCATCAGGAGGACATCTAACCTCGTCCCCATCAGGAGGACATCTAACCTCGTCCCCCATCAGGAGGACATCTAACCTAGTCCCCCATCAGGAGGACATCTAACCTCGTCCCCCATCAGGAGGACATCTAACCTCGTCCCCCATCAGGAGGACATCTAACCTCGTCCCAGATCAGGAGGACATCTAACCTCGTCCCAGATCAGGAGGACATCTAACCTCGTCCCCATCAGGAGGACATCTAACCTCGTCCCCCATCAGGAGGACATCTAACCTCGTCCCCCATCAGGAGGACATCTAACCTAGTCCCCCATCAGGAGGACATCTAACCTAGTCCCAGATCAGGAGGACATCTAACCTCGTCCCCCATCAGGAGGACATCTAACCTCAGGAGGTCCCCATCAGGAGGACATCTAACCTAGTCCCATCAGGAGGACATCAGGATCAGGAGGACATCTAACCTAGTCCCAGATCAGGAGGACATCTAACCTCGTCCCCCATCAGGAGGACATCTAACCTCGTCCCCATCAGGAGGACATCTAACGTCCCCCATCAGGAGGACATCTAACCTAGTCCCCCCCATCAGGAGGACATCTAACCTCGTCCCCCATCAGGAGGACATCTAACCTCGTCCCCCATCAGGAGGACATCTAACCTCGTCCCAGATCAGGAGGACATCTAACCTCGTCCCCCATCAGGAGGACATCTAACCTCGTCCCCCATCAGGAGGACATCTAACCTCGTCCCCATCAGGAGGACATCTAACCTCGTCTAACCTCGTCCCCATCAGGAGGACATCTAACCTAGTCCCCCTCCCAGATCAGGAGGACATCTAAGTCCCCCATCAGGAGGACATCTAACCTCGTCGTCCCAGATCAGGAGGACATCTAACCTCGTCCCCCATCAGGAGGACATCTAACCTCGTCCCAGATCAGGAGGACATCTAACCTCGTCCCCATCAGGAGGACATCTAACCTCGTCCCCATCAGGAGGACATCTAACCTCGTCCCCCATCAGGAGGACATCTAACCTAGTCCCCATCAGGAGGACATCTAACCTAGTCCCAGATCAGGAGGACATCTAACCTCGTCCCCCATCAGGAGGACATCTAACCTCGTCCCCCATCAGGAGGACATCTAACCTCGTCCCAGATCAGGAGGACATCTAACCTCGTCCCAGATCAGGAGGACATCTAACCTCGTCCCCCATCAGGAGGACATCTAACCTCGTCCCCCATCAGGAGGACATCTAACCTAGTCCCAGATCAGGAGGACATCTAACCCGTCCCCCATCAGGAGGACATCTAACCTCGTCCCCATCAGGAGGACATCTAACCTCGTCCCAGATCAGGAGGACATCTAACCTCGTCCCAGATCAGGAGGACATCTAACCTAGTCCCAGATCAGGAGGACATCTAACCTCGTCCCAGATCAGGAGGACATCTAACCTAGTCCCCCATCAGGAGGACATCTAACCTCGTCCCCCATCAGGAGGACATCTAACCTAGTCCCAGATCAGGAGGACATCTAACCTCGTCCCAGATCTGGAGGACATCTAACCTAGTCCCCCATCAGGAGGACATCTAACCTCGTCCCACATCAGGAGGACATCTAACCTCGTCCCCCATCAGGAGGACATCTAACCTCGTCCCAGATCAGGAGGACATCTAACCTCGTCCCCCATCAGGAGGACATCTAACCTCGTCCCCCATCAGGAGGACATCTAACCTCGTCCCCCATCAGGAGGACATCTAACCTCGTCCCCCATCAGGAGGACATCTAACCTCGTCCCCCCCATCAGGAGGACATCTAACCTAGTCCCCCATCAGGAGGACATCTAACCTCGTCCCCATCAGGAGGACATCTAACCTAGTCCCCCATCAGGAGGACATCTAACCTCGTCCCCATCAGGAGGACATCTAACCTAGTCCCCCATCAGGAGGACATCTAACCTCGTCCCCATCAGGAGGACATCTAACCTAGTCCCCCATCAGGAGGTCCCCCATCAGGAGGACATCTAACCTCGTCCCTGATCAGGAGGACATCTAACCTAGTCCCCCATCAGGAGGACATCCCCCTGTCCCCATCAGGAGGACATCTAACCTAGTCCCCCATCAGGAGGACATCTAACCTCGTCCCCATCAGGAGGACATCTAACCTCGTCCCCATCAGGAGGACATCTAACCTCGTCCCCCATCAGGAGGACATCTAACCTAGTCCCCCATCAGGAGGACATCTAACCTAGTCCCCCATCAGGAGGACATCTAACCTCGTCCCCCATCAGGAGGACATCTAACTGATCGTAACCCCTGATCAGGAGGACATCCCTGATCAGGAGGAACCTAGTCCCCCATCAGGAGGACATCTAACCTAGTCCCAGATCAGGAGGACATCTAATCCTCCCTGATCAGGAGGACATCTAAGTCCCCCATCAGGAGGACATCTAACCTAGTCCCCCATCAGGAGGACATCTAACCTCGTCCCAGATCAGGAGGACATCTAACCTAGTCCCCCATCAGGAGGACATCTAACCTAGTCCCCCATCAGGAGGACATCTAACCTCGTCCCCCATCAGGAGGACATCTAACCTCGTCCCTGATCAGGAGGACATCTAACCTCGTCCCCCATCAGGAGGTCCCCCATCAGGAGGACATCTAACCTAGTCCCCCATCAGGAGGACATCTAACCTAGTCCCCCATCAGGAGGACATCTAACCTCGTCCCCCATCAGGAGGACATCTAACCTCGTCCCCCATCAGGAGGACATCTAACCTCGTCCCTGATCAGGAGGACATCTAACCTCGTCCCCCATCAGGAGGACATCTAACCTCGTCCCTGATCAGGAGGACATCTAACCTCGTCCCCCATCAGGAGGACATCTAACCTAGTCCCCCATCAGGAGGACATCTAACCTCGTCCCCCATCAGGAGGACATCTAACCTCGTCCCTGATCAGGAGGACATCTAACCTCGTCCCCCATCAGGAGGACATCTAACCTCGTCCCTGATCAGGAGGACATCTAACCTCGTCCCCCATCAGGAGGACATCTAACCTAGTCCCCCATCAGGAGGACATCTAACCTCGTCCCCCATCAGGAGGACATCTAACCTAGTCCCCCATCAGGAGGACATCTAACCTCGTCCCCCATCAGGAGGACATCTAACCTCGTCCCCCATCAGGAGGACATCTAACCTAGTCCCCCATCAGGAGGACATCTAACCTAGTCCCCCATCAGGAGGACATCTAACCTCGTCCCTGATCAGGAGGACATCTAACCTCGTCCCCCATCAGGAGGACATCTAACCTAGTCCCCCATCAGGAGGACATCTAACCTCGTCCCAGATCAGGAGGACATCTAACCTCGTCCCCATCAGGAGGACATCTAACCTCGTCCCCCATCAGGAGGACATCTAACCTCGTCCCCATCAGGAGGACATCTAACCCGTCCCCCATCAGGAGGACATCTAACCTCGTCCCCATCAGGAGGACACCTAACCTCGTCCCCCATCAGGAGGACATCTAACCTCGTCCCCCATCAGGAGGACATCTAACCTCGTCCCCCATCAGGAGGTCCCCATCAGGAGGACATCTAACCTAGTCCCCCATCAGGAGGACATCTAACCTAGTCCCCCATCAGGAGGACATCTAACCCTAGTCCCCATCAGGAGGACATCTAACCTCGTCCCCCATCAGGAGGACATCTAACCTAGTCCCCCATCAGGAGGACATCTAACCCCCATCAGGAGGACATCTAACCTAGTCCCCCATCAGGAGGACATCTAACCTCGTCCCCCATCAGGAGGACATCTAACCTCGTCCCCCATCAGGAGGACATCTAACCTCGTCCCCCATCAGGAGGACATCTAACCTCGTCCCCCATCAGGAGGACATCTAACCTAGTCCCCCATCAGGAGGACATCTAACCTCGTCCCACATCAGGAGGACATCTAACCTCGTCCCTGATCAGGAGGACATCTAACCTAGTCCCCCATCAGGAGGACATCTAACCTCGTCCCCCATCAGGAGGACATCTAACCTAGTCCCTGATCAGGAGGACATCTAACCTAGTCCCTGATCAGGAGGACATCTAACCTCGTCCCCATCAGGAGGACATCTAACCATCAGGAGGTCCCCCATCAGGAGGACATCTAACCTAGTCCCAGATCAGGAGGACATCTAACCTAGTCCCCCATCAGGAGGACATCAAACCTCGTCCCAGATCTGGAGGACATCTAACCTAGTCCCCCATCAGGAGGACATCTAACCTCGTCCCCCATCAGGAGGACATCTAACCTAGTCCCCCATCAGGAGGACATCTAACCTAGTCCCCCATCAGGAGGACATCTAACCTAGTCCCCCATCAGGAGGACATCTAACCTAGTCCCCCATCAGGAGGACATCTAACCTAGTCCCCCATCAGGAGGACATCTAACCTAGTCCCAGATCAGGAGGACATCTAACCTAGTCCCCCATCAGGAGGACATCTAACCTAGTCCCCCATCGTCCCCATCAGGAGGACATCTAACCTCGTCCCCCATCAGGAGGACATCTAACCTCGTCCCCCATCAGGAGGACATCTAACCTAGTCCCCCATCAGGAGGACATCTAACCTCGTCCCCCATCAGGAGGACATCTAACCTCGTCCCCCATCAGGAGGACATCTAACCTAGTCCCCCATCAGGAGGACATCTAACCTAGTCCCCCATCAGGAGGACATCTAACCTAGTCCCCCATCAGGAGGACATCTAACCTAGTCCCACATCAGGAGGACATCTAACCTAGTCCCAGATCTGTTGGTGTTATGATACATTCACTTTCACTCTGATTCATTCATGTCGGAGTTAAACTGTTAAAGATCTGACCTAAATCTGCCCAACGGCCATTTAAAGACAGAAAAGATTTGGCTAAGAGGGACGGTAACGGTACAGTGGGTTGGCAATACATTGGCCGCTCCGCTCCGCTAGCTAGATCCACTGGCGTACTGCCAAACTTGGGTACTTTTCTATTCAAATGCAGGGGGTTGTGTGTGTGTGTGTGTGTGTGTGTGTGTGTGTGTGTGTGTGTGTGTGTGTGTGTGTGTGTGTGTGTGTGTGTGTGTGTGTGCGTGTGTGTCTATGCTTGGCTGGGTCTGGTTGAGGTTCAGGGTGAGGACGCCTGGATTGGAACACAAATTGAAGACTCTCTGATTCGAAACTGTGGATGATTTAGCCTGCCTGAGTTGCAATGGAAGACATTATCTGCTTGTCTATATGTAATGTATGGCTGTGTGGTTGAAACTGTTAAAATACAGTTTGAATTCAAGTATTTAAATTCAGCAGGCACGCGGGCTGCACACAAACACACACACACACACACACAACTAACAGAGGAGACCTTCACATCTTGAATCTCATCTCATTATCTCATAGCTAAGCAAAAGGGAAATCAGCATGTACTCATTATATGTTTGAGGTGAGGACCAATCTAAAACAGGAAGTGCTGTAACGTGACTGTCCATGTGCTGCGATGCGTCGTTAGCATTTCTAAAACAGGAAGTGCTGTAACGTGACTGTCCAGGTGCTGCGATGCGTCGTTAGCATTTCTAAAACAGGAAGTGCTGTAACGTGACTGTCCAGGTGCTGCGATGCGGCGTTATCGACGCATCGTGACTGTCCAAAATACACAGTGTGGCGATGGGGTTCGATGAAAAAGTAGTCATCGTCAGAGCTTAGCAACTCTTTAAAAAATATATTATATTTATTGATTTGATCATAAAAAACGAAAATAAAGTGTAATAGAACACGTTTGGTTCCTTAAACGTGACAGAATGACCTCTAGAGGTGATCCTGAATATGAGTTAAATGAAGCGATATTATTTTGGAGAGCTGAAGTTACAGACATTCTCCCAGTTCTAAGATGCTGGGTTGTAAATGTGAAGGGTTGAGGTTTAGCAAAACCCTGGGTATTTTGTCGGGTTGTCACTCTGTCTAGAGTTCAGGTATTACAGCGGCATGGCCATGCCACGTTTTGTTGACATTCAACTGGTCTCGTTTCTCAGTCCTCTTCTTCCGTTTCCCAGCAACAGCAGGACGTTGTATTTCCCTCGGGAGGGGGTTTGGTTAAGGAAGAAGAGGAGCGTTGGGAAGAAGGAGTCTCAAGGAGGGAGATAAAGAGAAAGAAAATTAGCATGGTGTGTTGAATAAACATTTCAAATCGTGCGAGATACAATGGGGATTTCAGTGCACTGTTCATGAGAAAGAGAGCGATGTGGGGATTGAGAGAATTTAAAAAAGTGTGTCGTAATGTGATCCTTGTAAAGCTAGTGACCAAGCTGTTTGTCAAGCAGAGTCAGAATGTATCTACGGCAGCATCAGCTTTAGGTAACAATGCCTAGAGCCACTGTGCCATTTGTCATTCAATCAAACCTCCGTTTCTCCTATAGTAACTCAATCAGTGTGCAGAGTCCAGAAACAGTCCAGCTTTTCATTCATTCTCTCTTTCTTTCTTCCTCTCTTTCTCTCTTTCTTTCTCTCTTTCTTTTTTTCTATTCAATCATACAGTGGCTTCATGCTATTTATGTAAGTCCAATAACTCCAGGCCTCTGACATAGTCAAGTCTATTCAATTCAGACAACTTTATCTGTCCCTGTAGGGCAATTACTAATAGTATAGTCCAAACTGAACAGACCACAGTGTTCTGCCTGCTGATCTTCACTGACATGTTCAATTGATTTTGATCTGGAGTAACAGAGACCAGGCATATCTGGAACAATAGCTTCCAATGATGTTGTCTCCTCTCCTCGCGTCCAGCTTACAGTTGTTGGTGATGCTGTTGTTGTTGCTCTGTCCATATCCATTGATGTCTTATTAACTACAGGATGAGAGGGTGAGAGGATTGAAGGATGAGAGGATGAGAGGGTGAGAGGATGGAAGGATGAGAGGATGGAAGGATGAGAGGGTGAGAGGATGAGAGGATGAGAGGATGAGAGGATGGGATGTTGGAAGGATGAGAGGGTGAGAACATGGAAGGATGAGAGGATGAGAGAGTGAGAGGATGGAAGGATGAGAGGGTGATAGGATGGAAGGATGAGAGGATGGAGGGGTGAGAGGATGGAAGGATGAGAGGATAAGAGGATGGAAGGATGAGAGGATGAGAATATGGAAGGATGAGAGGATGAGAGGATGAGAACATGGAAGGATGAGAGGATGAGAGGATGAGAGGGTGAGAGGATGAGATGATGGAAGGATGAAAGGATGAAAGGATGAGAACATGGAAGGATGAGAGTGTGAGGTGTTGAGAGGATGGAAGAAATGTAGATGGAAGGATGAGAGGATGAGAGGGTGAGAGGATGAGAGGATGGAAGGATGAGAGGATGAGAGGATGAGAGGGTGAGAGGATGAGATGATGGAAGGTATTCTGCCACTGTGTACTCTCTGTGTAGGGCCAAATAGCATTCTAGTTTGCTCTGTTTTTTTGTTAATTCTTTCCAATGTGTCCCAGTAATTATATTTTTGTTTTCTCGTGATTTGCTTGGGTCTAATTGTACTGCTGTCCTGGGGCTCTGTGGGGTGTGTTTTTGTCTCTCTCTCTCTCTTCCACCTCTCTCTCCTCTCTCTCTCTCTCTGTCTCATTCTCTATCTCCCCTATCTCTCTCTCCCTGTCTCATTCTCTATCCCCCCTCTCTCTATCTGTCTCATCCTCTATTCCCCCTCTCTCTATCTGTCTCATTCTCTATCCCCCCCTCTCTCTCTGTCTCATTCTCTATTCCCCCTCTCTATCTGTCTCATCCTCTATTCCCCTCTCTATCTGTATCATTCTCTATTCCCCCTCTCTATCCCCCCTCTCTCTCTGTCTCATTTTCTATTCCCCCTCTCTATCTCCCCCCTCTCTTTCACCCCCCTCTCCTCTGTCTCTCTTTCTAGTTCTTTATCTTGCTTCTTCTCTCTGTCTCTGTCTATTTCCTGTGTAGAGTGGAAGCAAGCATCAGAGCTATTTTGAAGGCTTGAGGAGGTGGAGTGACAGCGATTGGTATGAAGAGAAGCCTCAGAACAGATGTAATGTAGAGCCTAGACAGACTTTCTGTCTCTCCCTTCATCTCTCCAGTGTAGAGGCGGTGTTGGGTCGTAGAGGGTTAGAGGGAGGTAGAGGGTTAGAGGGAGGTAGAGGGTTAGAGGGAGGTAGAGGGTTAGAGGGAGGAAGAGGGTTAGAGGGAGGAAGAGGGTTAGAGGGAGGAAGAGGGTTAGAGGGAGGTAGAGGGTTAGGGGGAGGTAGAGGGTTAGGAGGAGGTAGAGGGTTAGGAAAGGTAGAGGGTTAGGGGGAGGTAGAGGGTTAGAGGGAGGTAGAGGGTTTGAGGGAGGTAGAGGGTTAGAGGGAGGTAGAGGGTTAGAGGGAGGTAGAGGGTTAGGGGGAGGTAGAGGGTTAGAGGGAGGTAGAGGGTTAGAGTGAGGTAGAGGGTTAGAGGGAGGTAGAGGGTTAGAGGGAGGTAGAGGGTTAGAGGGAGGTAGAGGGTTAGGGGAGGTAGAGGGTTAGAGGGAGGTAGAGGGTTAGGGGAGGTAGAGGGTTAGGAGGGAGGTAGAGGGTTAGAGGGTAGAGGGTTAGAGGGAGGAGGTAGAGGGTTAGAGGGAGGTAGAGGGTTAGAGGGAGGTAGAGGGTTAGAGGGAGGTAGAGGGTTAGGGGTAGGTAGAGGGTTAGGGGGAGGTAGAGGGTTTGAGGGAGGTCGAGGGTTAGAGGGAGGTAGAGGATTAGGCAGAGGTAGAGGGTTAGAGTGAGGTAGAGGGTTAGAGGGAGGTAGAGGGTTAGAGGGAGGTAGAGGATTAGGCAGAGGTAGAGGGTTAGGGGGAGGTAGAGGGTTAGGGGGAGGTAGAGAGTTAGGGGGAGGTAGAGGGTTAGGCGGAGGTAGAGGGTTAGGCGGAGGTAGAGGGTTAGGGGGAGGTAGAGGGTTAGGGGGAGGTGTAGAGGGTTAGGGGGAGGTATAGGGTTCGAGGGAGGTAGAGGGTTAGAGGGAGGTAGAGGGTTAGGCAGAGGTAGAGGATTAGGGGGAGGTAGAGGGTTAGGGGGAGGTAGAGGGTTAGGGGGAGGTAGAGGGTTAGGCGGAGGTAGAGGGTTAGGGGGAGGTGTAGAGGGTTAGGGGTAGGTATAGGGTTCGAGGGAGGTAGAGGGTTTGGGTGAGGTAGAGGCTTAGGAGGAGGTAGAGGGTTAGGAGGAGGTAGAGGGTTAGAGGGAAGAAGATGGTTGGAGGAGGTAGAGGGTTAGGGGTAGGTAGAGGGTTAGGCGGAGGTAGAGGGTTAGGGGGAGGTGTAGAGGGTTAGAGGGAGGTAGAGGGTTCGGGGAGGTAGAGGGTTTGGGGAGGTAGAGGCTTAGGAGGAGGTAGAGGGTTAGGAGGAGGTAGAGGGTTAGAGGGAAGAAGATGGTTGGAGGAGGTAGAGGGTTAGGGGTAGGTAGAGGGTTAGGCGGAGGTAGAGGGCTAGGAGGAGGTAGAGGGTTAGAGGGAGGAAGAGGGTTGGAGGAGGTAGAGGGTTAGGGGGAGGTAGAGGGTTAGAGGGAGGAAGAGGGTTAGGGGGAGGTAGAGTGTTAGGGGGAGGTAGAGGGTTAGAGGGAGGTAGAGGGTTAGGAGGAGGTAGAGGGTTAGAGGGAGGAAGAGGGTTAGGGGGAGGTAGAGGGTTAGGGGGAGGTAGAGGGTTAGGGGGAGGTAGAGGCTTAGGGAGAAGTAGAGGGTTAGGGGGAGGTAGAGGGTTAGAGGGAGGTAGAGGGTTAGAGGGAGGAAGAGGGTTGGAGGAGGTAGAGGTTTGGGGGAGGTAGAGGGTTAGAGGGAGGAAGAGGGTTAGGGGAGGTAGAGGGGTAGGGGGAGGTAGAGGGTTAGGAGGAGGTAGAGGGTTAGGAGGAGGTAGAGGGTTAGGAGGAGGTAGAGGGTTAGGAGGAGGTAGAGGGTTAGGGGGAGGTGTAGAGGGTTAGGGGGAAGTAGAGGGTTAGGGGGAGGTGTAGAGGGTTAGGGGGAGGTAGAGGGTTAGGAGGAGGTAGAGGGTTAGGGGGTGTTAGAGGGTTAGAGGGAGGTGTAGAGGGTTAGGGGGAGGTAGAGGGTTAGTGGGAGGTGTAGAGAGAACAGTGTAGAGGTAGTGTTGGGGGCAAATCAAATCAAATCAAATGTTATTTGTCACATGCGCCGAATACAGGGAAATGCTCAAGCATTAACCAACAATGCTTTAAGAAGTCTTTATTTTTTTAATAAAAAAAAATGTTTTTTTGGGTCATTTGTAAAAAAAAAAAAAAAATGCTTTTTAATAATTGTTTATATATATATATATTTTTTTTATTGTATGTTTTTTTTTTTACCCCTTTTTACTCCCCAAGTTCGTGGTTCCATTTGGTAGTTAGAGTCTTGACCCATCACTGCGTACGGACTCGGCAGAGGCGAAGGTCGAGATCCGGGCGTCCTCCGCTTAACCCGGTAGCCAGCAACGTGTCGGAGGAAACACCGTACACCTGGCGACGATGTCAGCGTGCTCTGCGCCTGTCCTGCCACAGGAGTCACTAGTGCGCGATGGGACAAGAACATCCTTTCCCGGCTAAACCCTCCCCTAACCCGGACGATGCTGGGCTAATTGTGCGCTGCCCCATGTGTCTCCAGGTCGGCGCCGCCTGCAACAGAGCCTGGACTCGAACCCAGAATCTGTAGTGGCTCAGTTCGCACTGCACCACTCAGGAGGCTGTCCAAGAGGATTCAAATCAAATTAAATTTGATACCACATGGTTAGCAGATGTTAATGGTCACATGGTTAGCAGATGTTAATGGTCACATGGTTAGCAGATGTTATTGGTTACATGGTTAGCAGATGTTATTGGTCACATGGTTAGCAGATGTTATTGGTTACATGGTTAGCATGGTTAGCAGATGTTATTGGTCACATGGTTAGCAGATGTTATTGGTTACATGGTTAGCAGATGTTATTGGTTACATGGTTAGCAGATGTTAATGGTCACATGGTTAGCAGATGTTATTGGTTACATGGTTAGTAGATGTTAATGGTCACATGGTTAGTAGATGTTAATGGTCACATGGTTAGCAGATGTTAATGGTCACACGGTTAGCAGATGTTAATGGTCACATGGTTAGCAGATGTTAATGGTCACATGGTTAGCAGATGTTAATGGTCACATGGTTAGCAGATGTTAATGGTCACAAATCAAGATGTTAATGGTCACATGGTTAGCAGATGTTATTGGTTACATGGTTAGCAGATGTTAATGGTCACATGGTTAGCAGATGTTAACCAACACATGGTTAGCAGATGTTATTGGTCACATGGTTAGCAGATGTATTTGGTCACATGGTTAGCAGATGTTATTGGTTACATGGTTAGCAGATGTTATTGGTTACATGGTTAGCAGATGTTATTGGTCACACGGTTAGCAGATGTTATTGGTCACATGGTTAGCAGATGTTAATGGTCACATGGTTAGCAGATGTTAATGGTCACATGGTTAGCAGATGTTAATGGTCACATGGTTAGCAGATGTTAATGGTCACATACACACGGTTAGCAGATGTTAATGGTCACATACACACGGTTAGCAGATGTTAATGGTCACATACACACGGTTAGCAGATGTTAATGGTCACATGGTTAGCAGATGTTAATGGTCACATACACACGGTTAGCAGATGTTAATGGTCACATACACACGGTTAGCAGATGTTAATGGTCACATGGTTAGCAGATGTTAATGGTCACATACACATGGTTAGCAGATGTTAATGGTCACATGGTTAGCAGATGTTAATGGTCACATGGTTAGCAGATGTTAATGGTCACATGGTTAGCAGATGTTAATGGTCACATACACATGGTTAGCAGATGTTATTGGTCACATGGTTAGCAGATGTTAATGGTCACATGGTTAGCAGATGTTAATGGTCACACGGTTAGCAGATGTTAATGGTCACATACACATGGTTAGCAGATGTTAATGGTCACATGGTTAGCAGATGTTAATGGCCACACGGTTAGCAGATGTTAATGGTCACACGGTTAGCAGATGTTAATGGTCACACGGTTAGCAGATGTTAATGGTCACATGGTTAGCAGATGTTAATGGTCACACGGTTAGCAGATGTTAATGGTCACATACACATGGTTAGCAGATGTTAATGGTCACATGGTTAGCAGATGTTAATGGCCACACGGTTAGCAGATGTTAATGGTCACACGGTTAGCAGATGTTAATTGTCACATACACATGGTTAGCAGATGTTAATGGTCACATGGTTAGCAGATGTTAATGGTCACATGGTTAGCAGATGTTAATGGTCACATGGTTAGCAGATGTTAATGGTCACATGGTTAGCAGATGTTAATGGTCACCTACACATGGTTAGCAGATGTTAATGGTCACATGGTTAGCAGATGTTAATGGTCACATGGTTAGCAGATGTTAATGGTCACATGGTTAGCAGATGTTAATGGTCACATACACACGGTTAGCAGATGTTAATGGTCACATGGTTAGCAGATGTTAATGGTCACACGGTTAGCAGATGTTAATGGTCACATGGTTAGCAGATGTTAATGGTCACATGGTTAGCAGATGTTAATGGTCTCCTACACATGGTTAGCAGATGTTAATGGTCACATACACATGGTTAGCAGATGTTATTGGTCACATGGTTAGCAGATGTTAATGGTCACATGGTTAGCAGATGTTAATGGTCACATGGTTAGCAGATGTTAATGGTCACATACACATGGTTAGCAGATGTTAATGGTCACATGGTTAGCAGATGTTAATGGTCACATGGTTAGCCGATGTTAATGGTCACATGGTTAGCAGATGTTAATGGTCACATACACATGGTTAGCAGATGTTATTGGTCACATGGTTAGCAGATGTTATTGGTCACATGGTTAGCAGATGTTAATGGTCACATGGTTAGCAGATGTTAATGGTCACATACACATGGTTAGCAGATGTTAATGGTCACATACACATGGTTAGCAGATGTTAATGGTCACATGGTTAGCAGATGTTAATGGTCACATGGTTAGCAGATGTTAATGGTCACATGGTTAGCAGATGTTAATGGTCACATGGTTAGCAGATGTTAATGGTCACATGGTTAGCAGATGTTAATGGTCACATGGTTAGCAGATGTTAATGGTCACATGGTTAGCAGATGTTAATGGTCACATGGTTAGCAGATGTTAATGGTCACATGGTTAGCAGATGTTAATGGTCACATACACACGGTTAGCAGATGTTAATGGTCACATACACATGGTTAGCAGATGTTAATGGTCACATACACATGGTTAGCAGATGTTAATGGTACACATGGTTAGCAGATGTTAATGGTCACATACACATGGTTAGCAGATGTTAATGGTCACATACACATGGTTAGCAGATGTTAATGGTCACATGGTTAGCAGATGTTAATGGTCACATGGTTAGCAGATGTTAATGGTCACATGGTTAGCAGATGTTATTGGTCACATGGTTAGCAGATGTTAATGGTCACATGGTTAGCAGATGTTATTGGTCACATGGTTAGCAGATGTTAATGGTCACATGGTTAGCAGATGTTAATGGTCACATGGTTAGCAGATGTTAATGGTCACATGGTTAGCAGATGTTAATGGTCACATGGTTAGCAGATGTTAATGGTCACATGGTTAGCAGATGTTAATGGTCACATGGTTAGCAGATGTTAATGGTCACATACACATGGTTAGCAGATGTTAATGGTCACATGGTTAGCATATGGTATTGGTCACATGGTTAGCAGATGTTAATGGTCACATACACATGGTTAGCAGATTCTAATGGTCACATGGTTAGCATATGGTATTGGTCACATGGTTAGCAGATGTTAATGGTCACATGGTTAGCAGATGTTAATGGTCACATACACATGGTTAGCAGATGTTAATGGTCACATACACATGGTTAGTAGATGTTAATGGTCACATACACATGGTTAGCAGATGTTAATGGTCACATACACATGGTTAGTAGATGTTAATGGTCACACGGTTAGCAGATGTTAATGGTCACACGGTTAGCAGATGTTAATGGTCACACGGTTAGCAGATGTTAATGGTCACACGGTTAGCAGATGTTAATGGTCACACGGTTAGCAGATGTTAATGGTCACATGGTTAGCAGATGTTAATGGTCACACGGTTAGCAGATGTTAATGGTCACACGGTTAGCAGATGTTAATGGTCACATACACATGGTTAGCAGATGTTAATGGTCACATGGTTAGCAGATGTTAATGGTCACATGGTTAGCAGATGTTAATGGTCACACGGTTAGCAGATGTTAATGGTCACATACACATGGTTAGCAGATGTTAATGGTCACATACACATGGTTAGCAGATGTTAATGGTCACATACACATGGTTAGCAGATGTTAATGGTCACATACACATGGTTAGCAGATGTTAATGGTCACATACACATGGTTAGCAGATGTTAATGGTCACATACACATGGTTAGCAGATGTTAATGGTCACATACACATGGTTAGCAGATGTTAATGGTCACATACCACATGGTTAGCAGATGTTAATGGTCACATACCACATGGTTAGCAGATGTTAATGGTCACATACACATGGTTAGCAGATGTTAATGGTCACATACACATGGTTAGCAGATGTTAATGGTCACATACACATGGTTAGCAGATGTTAATGGTCACATACACATGGTTAGCAGATGTTAATGGTCACATACACATGGTTAGCAGATGTTAATGGTCACATACACATGGTTAGCAGATGTTAATGGTCACATACACATGGTTAGCAGATGTTAATGGTCACATACCACATGGTTAGCAGATGTTAATGGTCACTTACCACATGGTTAGCAGATGTTAATGGTCACATACCACATGGTTAGCAGATGTTAATGGTCACATACACATGGTTAGCAGATGTTAATGGTCACATACACATGGTTAGCAGATGTTAATGGTCACATACACATGGTTAGCAGATGTTAATGGTCACATACACATGGTTAGCAGATGTTAATGGTCACATACACATGGTTAGCAGATGTTAATGGTCACATACACATGGTTAGCAGATGTTAATGGTCACATACACATGGTTAGCAGATGTTAATGGTCACATACACACGGTTAGCAGATGTTAATGGTCACATACACATGGTTAGCAGATGTTAATGGTCACATACACATGGTTAGCAGATGTTAATGGTCACATACACACGGTTAGCAGATGTTAATGGTCACATACACATGGTTAGCAGATGTTATTGGTCACATACACACGGTTAGCAGATGTTAATGGTCACATACACATGGTTAGCAGATGTTAATGGTCACATACCACATGGTTAGCAGATGTTAATGGTCACATACCACATGGTTAGCAGATGTTAATGGTCACATACACATGGTTAGCAGATGTTAATGGTCACATACACATGGTTAGCAGATGTTAATGGTCACATACACATGGTTAGCAGATGTTAATGGTCACATACACACGGTTAGCAGATGTTAATGGTCACATACACACGGTTAGCAGATGTTAATGGTCACATACACACGGTTAGCAGATGTTATTGGTCACATACACACGGTTAGCAGATGTTAATGGTCACATACACACGGTTAGCAGATGTTAATGGTCACATACACATGGTTAGCAGATGTTAATGGTCACATACACATGGTTAGCAGATGTTAATGGTCACATACACATGGTTAGCAGATGTTAATGGTCACATACACATGGTTAGCAGATGTTATTGGTCACATACACATGGTTAGCAGATGTTAATGGTCACATACACATGGTTAGCAGATGTTAATGGTCACATACACATGGTTAGCAGATGTTAATGGTCACATACACATGGTTAGCAGATGTTAATGGTCACATACACATGGTTAGCAGATGTTAATGGTCACATACACATGGTTAGCAGATGTTAATGGTCACATACACATGGTTAGCAGATGTTAATGGTCACATACACATGGTTAGCAGATGTTAATGGTCACATACACATGGTTAGCAGATGTTAATGGTCACATACCACATGGTTAGCAGATGTTAATGGTCACATACCACATGGTTAGCAGATGTTAATGGTCACATACACATGGTTAGCAGATGTTAATGGTCACATACCACATGGTTAGCAGATGTTAATGGTCACATACACATGGTTAGCAGATGTTAATGGTCACATACACATGGTTAGCAGATGTTAATGGTCACATACACATGGTTAGCAGATGTTAATGGTCACATACACATGGTTAGCAGATGTTAATGGTCACATACACATGGTTAGCAGATGTTAATGGTCACATACCACATGGTTAGCAGATGTTAATGGTCACATACCACATGGTTAGCAGATGTTAATGGTCACATACCACATGGTTAGCAGATGTTAATGGTCACATACACATGGTTAGCAGATGTTAATGGTCACATACCACATGGTTAGCAGATGTTAATGGTCACATACACATGGTTAGCAGATGTTAATGGTCACATACACATGGTTAGCAGATGTTAATGGTCACATACACATGGTTAGCAGATGTTAATGGTCACATACACATGGTTAGCAGATGTTAATGGTCACATACAAATGGTTAGCAGATGTTAATGGTCACATACACATGGTTAGCAGATGTTATTGGTCACATACACATGGTTAGCAGATGTTAATGGTCACATACACATGGTTAGCAGATGTTAATGCGAGTGTAGCGAAATGCTTGTGCTTCTAGTTCCGACAACGCAGTAATAACCAACGAGTAATCTAACCTAACAATTCCACAACTACTACCTTATACACACAAGTGTAAAGGGATGAAGAATATGTACATAAAGATCTATGAATGAGTGATGGTACAGAACGGCATAGGCAAGATGCAGTAGATGGTATAGAGTACAGTATATACATTACATTTACATTTTACATTACATTTAGATGACGTCTTATCCAGAGCGACTTACAAATTGGTGAATTCACCTTCTGACATCCAGTGGAGCAGCCACTTTACAATAGTATCTAAATCATTAAAGGGGGGGGGGGGGGGGGTGAGAAGGATTACTTATCCTATCCTAGGTATTCCTTGAAGAGTGGTTTAGGTGATAAGGTGGTGATTACATATGAGATGAGTAATGTAGGGTATGTAAACATATAAATGTGGCATTGTTTAAAGTGGCTAGTGATACATGTATTACATAAAGATGGCAAGATGCAGTAGATGGTACAGAGTGCAGTATATACATATGAGATGAGTAATGTAGGGTATGTAAAACATTATATTAAGTGGCATTGTTTAAAGTGGCTAGTGATACATTTCTTACATCATTTTTCCATTATTAAAGTGGTTGAGTTGAGTCAGTATGCTGGCAGCAGCCACTCAATGTTAGTGGTGGCTGTTTAACAGTTTAACAGTCTGATAGCCTTGAGATAGAAGATGTTTTTCAGTCTCTCGGTCCAGCTTTGATGCACCTGTACTGACCTTGCCTTCTGGATGATAGCGGGGTGAACAGGCAGTGGCTCGGGGTGGTTGATGTCCTTGATGATCTTTATGGCCTTCCTGTGACATCGGGTGGTGTAGGTGTCCTGGAGGGCAGGTAGTTTGCCCTCGGTGATGCGTTGTGCAGATCTCACTACCCTCTGGAGAGCCTTACGGTTGTGGGCGGAGCAGTTGCCGTACCAGGCGGTGATACAGCCCGACAGGATGCTCTCGATTGTGCATCTGTAGAATTTTGTGAGTGCTTTTGGTGACAAGCCGAATTTCTTCAGCCTCCTGAGGTTGAAGAGGTGCTGCTGCGCCTTCTTCACGATGCTGTCTGTGTGGGTGGACCAATTCATTTTGTCCGTGATGTGTACGCCGAGGTACTTAAAACTTACTACCCTCTCCACTACTGTCCCTTCGATTTGGATAGGAGGGGTGCTCCCTCTACTGTTTCCTGAAGTCCACAATCATCTCCTTTGTTTTGTTGACGTTGAGTGTGAGGTTATTTTCCTGACACCACACTCCGAGGGCCCTCACCTCCTCCCTGTAGGCCGTCTCGTCGTTGTTGGTAATCAAGCATAACACTGTAGTGTCGTCTGCAAACTTGATGATTGAGTTGGAAGCGTGCATGGCCACGCAGTCATGGGTGAACAGGGAGAACAGGAGAGGTCTCAGAACGCACCCTTGTGGGATAAAAAATGTCCGTAAACACACCAACCAGCTGGTCTGCGCATGCTCTGAGGACGCGGCTGGGGATGCCGTCTGGGCCTGCAGCCTTGCGAGGGTTAACACGTTTAAATGTTTTACTCATGTCGGCTGCAGTGAAGGAGAGTCCGCAGGTTTTGGTAGCAGGCCGTGCCATTGGCACTGTATTGTCCTCAAAGAGAGCAAAGAAGTTGTTTAGTCTGTCTGGGAGCAAGACATCCTGGTCCACAACGGGGCTGGTTTTCTTTTTGTAATCTGTGATTGACTGTAGACCCTGCCACATACCTCTTGTGTCTGAGCCGTTGTATTGCGACTCTACTTTGTCTCTATACTGATGCTTAACTTGTTTGATTGCCTTGCGGAGGGAATAGTTACACTGTTTGTATTTGGTAATGTTTCTGGTCAGCTTGCCCTGGTTAAAAGCAGTGGTTCGCGCATTCAGTTTCGCGCGAATGCTGCCCTCAATCAACGGTTTCTGGTTTGGGAATGTTTTAATAGTTGCTGTGGGTACGACATCTCCGATGCACTTGCTAATGAACTTGCTCACCGAATCAGCGTATTCGTCGATGTTGTTTGACGCAATGCGAAACATATCCCAATCCACGTGATCAAAAAAGTCTTGAAGCGTGGAATCAGATTGGTCGGACCAGCGTTGAACAGACCTGAGCGCGGGAGCTTCCTGTTTTAGTCTCTGTCTATAGGCTGGGAGCAACAAAATGGAGTCGTGGTCAGCTTTTCAAAAGGATGGTGGGGGAGGCCCTTATATGCGTTGCAGAAGTTAGAATAACAATGATCCAGGATTTTAACAGCCCTGGTAGCACAATCAATATGATGATAGAATTTAGGGAGCCTTGTTTTCAGATTAGCCTTGTTAAAATCCCCAGCTACAATGAATGCAGCCTCAGGATATGTGGTTTCCAGTTTATATCGAGTCAAATAAAGTTAGTTCAGGGCCATCGATGTGTCTGCTTGGGGGGAATATATACGGCTGTGATTATAATCGAAGAGAATTCCCTTGGTAGATAATGCGGTTGACATTTGATTGTGAGGAATTCTAAGTCAGGTGAACAGAAGGACTTGAGTTCCTGTATGTTGTTATGATCACACCACGTCTCGTTAATCATAAGGCATACACCCCCGCCCCTATTCTTACCAGAAAGATGCTTGTTTCTGTCGGCGCAATGCGTGAAGAAACCAGGTGGCTGTACCGACTCCGATAGCGTGTCTCGAGTGAGCCATGTTTCCATGAAGCAAAGAACATTACAGTCTCTTATGTCTCCCTGGAATGCTACCCTTGCATGGATTTCATCAACCTTGTTGTGAAGAGACTGGACATTGGCGAGTAGTATACACGGGAGTGGTGCGCGATGTGCCCGTCTCCGGAGCCTGACCAGAAGACCGCTTCATCTGCCCGTTTTACGCCGTGGTTATTTTGGTTCACCGGCTGGGGTCCGATCCATTGTCCTGGGTGGAAGGGAAAACACAGGATCCACTTCTGGAAAATCGCATTCCTGGTCGTAATGATGGTGAGTTGACGTTGCTCTTATATCCAGTAGTTCCTCCCGACTGTATGTAATAAAACCTAAGATGACCTGGGGAACCAATGTAATAAATAACACGGGAAAAAAACAAAATACTGCATAGTGTCCTCGGAACGCGAAGCGAGGCGGCCATCTCTGTCAACGCCGGGATCTCGAACCAGGATCTCTAGTGGCACAGCTAGCATTGCGATGCCTTAGACTGCCTTCAGCACATTTTATATATTAACGGGTTAGGGTCGGTGTGGGTCTCAGATTTTCACCTTATTCCATAGTCTGGGCGGTTGCAGATGGATTATCTGAAATTGCTGGCAGGTGAACAAACAGCTGATCAGCGCCCCACTAGTGTCACGGGTGTTTGAAGGAGAGGACCAAGGTGCAGCGTAGTGAGCGTACGTGATCTTTTAATGATCAAAATGACGCTGACAAAACAATAAACAATACAAAAACAAACCGTGAAGCTCAAAGGCAAAGTGCCATAAACAAAGTCAACTTCCCACCAAGCCAGGTGGGGAAAAAGCCACCTAAAGTGATAGACAGCCGTCCCTGATTGAGAACCAATCTCGGCCAAAACATAGAGATAGAAAATCATAGAAACACAACACATAGAAATGCCCACCCCAACTCACGCCCTGACCAAACCAAAACAGAGACATAAAAAAGGATCTCCAAGGTCAGGGCGTGACAACTAGAAATAAATCAACATGTTTTTTTACTGCCTCCAGCCTCCGGTACATGTCGGCTGTATTCCAAAATGGCATTCCCTACATTCCCTATGGGCCCTGGTCAAAAGTAGTGGACTATGTAGGAAATAGAGCTTAGTTTGGGACTCAGCCCTAGCATATGAATGTGTTCAACAGACACTCTCGATCTCACACTAAGTGCATGTAAAGTACATTGGGTGCATATTCATTTGATGGACTTGCTAAAATATGGTCAGAGAACATTGTTGTGTGATTTGTCTGAGGAACGAGTGTTGGGTATTGTATCATTTATGACAGAAGGGCTGTGCAGTACATCAACTGAACTGAAATCCTCTTTTAGTGTAGAGCCAAATAAAGTCATGTTTATTTGACATGTGTTGTGTTTTACTAGAGCAGTGCATTCTTAGGCTGTTTCCTGCACAGTATTAGTGTGTAGTCCTCAGCCTCAGTGTATTCTGTTTTATCCCCTAAAAGTTTACTTCTGTTTTGCTGAAGCAGTGCATTCTTGTAGTATTGCTTGAACAGTTTTTCCTGTTGTGATTTGTGTTGTCCTCAGTTTGCTCTGAACCCTTGCGGTTGAGTGCTGAGGTCATCAATGGCCACCTTGAGCCGATGACCTCATCAAGGTGCGACACAAAGGGACAGGATCGACAGGATTTTCATTACTTCCTCTCTATTGTGCCTGAGGGGGAAATCAATTATAAAATCAGGACCAACAGCAGAGATAACATGCTGTGTCCTCTATTGTGTCTCGCTTCAGGAGAGCTGAACTTTTTCCCCAGTGGGAGAGACTGGTCTCCGTCTGCCCAGTCCAGTCTGGTACAGAACCTCAGCGGCTATTTCCAAACCCATTGCCTGTTGGAATTAGATTTACCTGCCTCATTAAGGGCCTGAATGGACTCTGGTTCTACAGAGAGAGAAAAGAGATTCCTACTACGTCCCTAATGAAAACCCTATTCCCTACATAGCGCACTACTTTTCACCAGAGGCATATGGGTCCTAATAAAAAAGTAGTGCACTGAATAGGCTGTCATTTGGGATTCATTCTCTGTGTTGAAATGGCCTGGCGTAGACAGGGAGGTTTCAGAATGAATGCAGGGTGGGTGGGTGGGGGAGGTCGGTCTACCAGGCCCACCATTAACCCTCACTGAAGAGGAACGTCCTCATTACATGGGAACAGGACGAGGGGCAGAGAGGGGGATACCTAGTCAGTTGTACAACTGAATGCATTCAACTGAAATGTGTCTTCTGCATTTACACCCAACGCCTCTGAGTCAGAGAGGTGCAGGGGGCCCGGGGGAACAGTGGGTTAACTGCCTTGCTCAGGGGCAGAACAACATATTTATTTTTACCTTGTCAGCTCAGGGATTCAATCCAGCAACCTTTCGGTTACTGGCCCAATGCTCCAACCCGGCAGGTTACCTGCCTCCCCTAAAGGAAAATAGAGATGGGGAGCAGAGGAATGGGAGAGAGGTGGGGAGGAGGAGAGGGAGAGAGGAGAAGAGGGGGAGGGCAGAGGGCAGAGGGGGAGAATGGGGAAAAAGGGGGAGATCATTACAAGGGAACAGGTCTAGGGAGTGGAAACAGCAATATGGACAGGTCGTTTAAATGGAAAGGTACATATGGGGTCAGGAAGGAGGTCACTGGTGATATTTCTGCATTTGTACAGTAAACCCAACAGCCCTGGACCCCATCTCCCATCTGTATTATAGATCCTATGGCCAGCCCTAGACCCCATCTCCCATCTGTATTATAGATCCTATGTCCAGCCCTAGACCCCATCTCCCCTGTATTATAGACCCCATCTCCCATCTGTATTATAGATCCTATGGCCAGCCCTAGACCCCATCTCCCATCTGTATTATAGATCCTATGGCCAGCCCTAGACCCCATCTCCCATCTGTATTATAGATCCCATGGCCAGCTCCCCTAGACCCCATCTCCCATCTGTATTATAGATCTCCCATCTGTATTATAGATCCTATGTCCAGCCCTAGACCCCATCTCCCATCTGTATTATAGATCCTATGTCCAGCCCTAGACCCCATCTCCCATCTGTATTATAGATCCTATGTCCAGCCCTAGACCCCATCTCCCATCTGTATTATAGATCCTATGGCCAGCCCTAGACCCCATCTCCCATCTGTATTATAGATCCTATGTCCAGCCCTAGACCCCATCTCCCATCTGTATTATAGATCCTATGGCCAGCCCTAGACCCCATCTCCCATCTGTATTATAGATACTATGGCCAGCCCTAGACCCCATCTCCCATCTGTATGTATAGATCATCTGTATTATAGATCCTATGTCCAGCCCTAGACCCCATCTCCCATCTGTATTATAGATCCTATGGCCAGCCCTAGATCCCATCTCCCATCTGTATTATAGATCCTATGTCCAGCCCTAGACCCCATCTGCCATCTCTATTATAGATCCTATGGCAAGTCCTGGACCCATCTCACATCACAATGACCCAGTTTAGTCCTTATTCTTCCGGGAATAATTTTTTCCTGACCACATAATTTGAGACAGAGACAGGGACAGAGAGACAGAGAGACAGAGAGACAGAGAGACAGAGAGACAGAGAGACAGAGAGGCAGAGGCAGAGGCAGAGGCAGAGGCAGAGGCAGAGAGACACAGAGACAGAGGCAGAGGCAGAGGCAGAGACAGAGGCAGAGACAGAGGCAGAGGCAGAGGCAGAGGCAGAGACAGAGGCAGAGGCAGAGGCAGAGGCAGAGGCAGAGGCAAGGCAGACACAGAGACACAGAGACACAGAGACAGAGAGACACAGAGACACAGAGACACAGAAGCAGAGGCAGAGACAGAGTCAGATGTAAAGACAGAGGTAGAGGTAGAGGCCTGGTTAGCTGCGGTTTGTCTGTTGGCTGTTTTCAAGCCAGCCGATTGTCAATCTATTCACAACGCTGTGCGGATGAATGAATGCTAGATGACGTGTTGGCCAGCTTCCAGAGAGCCGTAATCCATCAGGTAAATGAACAGATAATTCCATCATCTCCTTCTCCAGAGGTGGCAAGGTAGCAATCGTTCCCGAGGGAAGAGAAGGGATAAGTACCAAATAGAACCCTATGGTCAACAGTAGTGGACTATATTGGGGAATCAGGTTCCGTTTTGGGATGCAGACGAGTTATCAACTTAATCAAAATATCAGCCGTCAACACAGTGACAACGTGTGAGAGAAACAAGCCACAAACAATCCTTCTCAACCATTGTTGTCGCCGCCGACTAACGTCACAAACACGCACGCACGCACGCACGCACGCACGCACACGCACACACACACACACACACACACACACACACACACACACACACACACACACACACACACACACACACACACACACACACACACACACACACACACACACACACACACACACACACACACACACACCATTAGCATGAAACCAGCTATTAAGGTTTGAGCTAACAGAGGTTGACAGCATAGAGTAAAATAAACAGAAGTAGTTCAAAATCACTTTACAGAGGATGGGTGGATGGGGAAGGGGGGGGTGCAACATCCGGTGTGATTTGTAAAAGCCTCAGTCACTGTTATCCTTTAACAAGCACTGAAATAAGTAGAGCTCAGTAGCTTCGTTGCCTGTGACAACCAAAATGTCGGAAAGGTTCCGTTTGCCAATTACGAATGATATTTTATCTGGTGGCGTATATGCCATGGTAGTTCTATATCTATGTCTATTGAATGTTTTTTTTGTGGGGTATCAACACATTGTGTTATGGGGCATATTCTCAAATACGTATTTTATCGTGAACAACAATCTATAGTAGGGCTCTCCAACCCTGTTCCTGGAGAGTTACCCTCCAGTAGGTTTTAAACTCCAACCCTGTTCCTGGAGAGTTACCCTCCAGTAGGATTTTAACTCCAACCCTGTTCCTGGAGAGTTACCCTCCAGTAGGTTTTTAACTCCAACCCTGTTCCTGGAGAGTTACCCTCCAGTAGGTTTTAAACTCCAACCCTGTTCCTGGAGAGTTACCCTCCAGTAGGTTTTTAACAGTAGGTTTTTAACCAACCCTGTTCCTGGAGAGTTACCCTCCAGTAGGTTTTAAACTCCAACCCTGTTCCTGGAGAGTTACCCTCCAGTAGGTTTTAAACTCCAACCCTGTTCCTGGAGAGTTACCCTCCAGTAGGTTTTAAACTCCAACCCTGTTCCTGGAGAGTTACCCTCCAGTAGGATTTTAACTCCAACCCTGTTCCTGGAGAGTTACCCTCCAGTAGGTTTTTAACTCCAACCCTGTTCCTGGAGAGGTACCCTCCAGTAGGTTTTTAACTCCAACCCTGTTCCTGGAGAGTTACCCTCCAGGAGGTTTTTAACTCCAACCCTGTTCCTGGGTTACCCTCCAGTAGGTTTTTAACTACCCTGTTCCAGTAGGTTTTTAACTCCAACCCTGTTCCTGGAGAGTTTTTTACCTGTTCCAGGAGGTTTTTAACTCCAACCCTGTTCCTGGATTGTTTTTAAAACTGTTCCTGGATTGAAACCCGAAAATATTCCCCTTTAAAAACATGGACAGGGAATATCCTTTTAGAGGAAGATGACAGCGGTTATGAATCAGAAGAGAGAATCATTGTGTCAGGGAGGTCTTAAACTGAAACACACTGCCACTTGAGGTCACATCCTCCCAGTCAGTCAACGACACGCACACACACACACACACACACACACACACACACAACAAAGCACACACACACACACACACACACACACACACACACACACACACACACACACACACACACACACACACACACACACACACACACACACACACACACACACACACACACACACACACACACACACAACAGAGCACACACACACAACAAAGCAGACACACACACACACAAACAACAAAGCAGACACACAGATATAATGACACTAACGATACCCAGAGGGAGGAAATGACAGTGGAAATCGGTTTAGAGCAATCTGGAGGCAGATAGATAGATGGGGGTAATCTCCTTCTGCTGGGGCCCTCTGGACGGGAAATGGCCACTGACACCTGAGACCCCCCACACACACACGCACGCACACACACACGCACGCACACACACACACACACACTTAGGCACGTATGCACAGGCAAGCGTGCACACATACAAACACGCACACACACACACATGCTACACGTCAACGCTCAAGCAGGGATGGCGGGCAGGGGACATACATCTCACTTTATACAGGACAGGATACACATCTGGAGAGAGAGAGACAGAGGAGGGGAGAGGCGGGGGGAGGGAGGGAGGTGAGAAGAATGGAAAGAGAGAGAGGGGAGAGAGAGAGAGAGAGAGAGAGAGAGAGAGAGGGATGGAGGAAGGGGAGAGAAAGGGGGAGAGAGTGAAAGAGGGGAGAGAGGTAGATAGAGTGATAGGGAGGGAGGGAGGGAGAGGAGAGGAAGAGGGAGAGAGAAAGAGGGGAGAGGAAGGGAGGGAGAGAGAAAGAGGGGAGAGGAAGGGAAGGAGAGGGGAGAGAGAGAGAGAGAGGGATGGATGGAGGGGAGAGAAAGGGGGAGAGAGAGATAGAGGGGAGAGGAAGGGAGAGAGGTAAGGGGCGAAGAGGTGTAGGAAAAAGAGAACCGAATGGGAATTTGGGATAAAGTGTATTGGGTCCAGTATGGAACTCAACACTATAAAGGGTATTGGGTCCCGTATGGAACTCAACACTATAAAGGGTATTGGATCCCGTATGGAACTCAACACTATAAAGGGTATTGGGTCCCATGTGGAACTCAACACTATAAAGGGTATTGGGTCCCATGTGGAACTCAACACTATAAAGGGTATTGGGTCCCATGTGGAACTCAACACTATAAAGGGTATTGGGTCCCATGTGGAACTCAACACTATAAAGGGTATTGGGTCCCATGTGGAACTCAACACTATAAAGGGTATTGGGTCCCATGTGGAACTCAACACTATAAAGGGTATTGGGTCCCATGTGGAACTCAACACTATAAAGGGTATTGGGTCCCATGTGGAACTCAACACTATAAAGGGTATTGGTTTGGAACTCAACACTATAAAGGGTATTGGATCCCATGTGGAACTCAACACTATAAAGGGTATTGGGTCCCATGTGGAACTCAACACTATAAAGGGTATTTGGTCGCATGTGGAACTCAACATCTTAGGTACTTACAATACTTGTTTGGCTGTAGCCTGTCACATTCCAAAACCAAACATGAAATACAGCTGTTAGCTTGGTTGTGTCCCAAATAAAACCCTATTCCCTATTCCCTGCACTACTTCTGTATTCACTAAGGTATTGCACTACATAGGGAAAGCAGTCTGTTACACATCAACTCCTTAACAACAGTTTGGTAATAGTATGAGGTGAAATTAATTCTAACAAATTAATTACAATGTCGTATCCACAGGGCTACACAAACCATTAACTTTGTAAAGACCTGTGAATTGATTAATGACAGCTGTCTTTCTCTTATACAATGTAAAATATATATGCCCTAAATAACTAGCTATTAATTAGTTTAATTATTTATTAGCTTTCTCCTAGAGAGACATTGGTCTTGATAGGACTTCCCTGCGTGAGCATAGGTTAAATAAATACGTTCCACTGCCCTTAAAGCCTTACAGTCAAAGCAAGATAACATAAGAAAGTACACCCGTGATGTCATCAATGCTTGCCACAATGACTGGGATGTCAGAGTACACCAGTGATGTCATCAATGCTTGCCACAATGACTGGGATGTCAGAGTACACCAGTGATGTCATCAATGCTTGCCACAATGACTGGGATGTCAGAGTACACCCGTGATGTCATCAATGCTTGCCACAATGACTGGGATGTCAGAGTACACCAGTGATGTCATCAATGCTTGCCACAATGACTGGGATGTCAGAGTACACCTATGGCAGTGGAGGCTGGCGACTCGACAAAATTGAGGAGGACGGGAAACCCCGCGGTTTAGGCGTGGAATGCACAGAGACGACGAAGTGTACTTCAAAAATCGTCAATGACTAATTCTTTTAACCTAAACCATCTAATAAAGACATTTATAGTACAATGTTATGGGGAATGGGAATGAGAGAGCTACTTACACCACCGTGTTGGAAAGGGATCACAGCAGTGATTGAACGAGGGTTTGTGGCGACAATAACACAATAACACAACACAGTCAGACAACAGAGCTCAGAATGAGTTAGTCCAAGCAAGGAGTAAAATCATTGATGTGTAATAATGTGATTGTGTGTGTGATTGACTCTACATACAGTAATGAGATAAATTGATAGGGGGACTCACAGTGCTCGGAGAGGGAAACATTCAATGTGCCAGTGGATGAACGAGCACATGAGACGTGGCTTCAGTTCATGTCATGAGAGAGTTGACAATGGTAGTGGAGTGGTCATCACCTCTTAATCAGGGAGGGGACAACTAGCGGATACCTTCCATTACAGCCGTGCCACATCGTACTGTAGGTTTGGACAACGAGTTTCTCTATGAACTTCAACTCAGACATCTCAAAATTCATAAAGTCAAACACAGACTGCTCATCTCGCCCACTTGACACGTCAAAGTATCCCAATAAACGTTCCGGAAAAAAGCCCTGATCCTCCACATACCTGACGATAACTGACAACTGCAAGCAGACTGGTGGCACAATAGGTCCCAGAACGGTCAGACTGGTGGCACGATAGGTCCCAGAGTGGTCAGACTGGTGCCACCATAGGTCCCAGAGCAGTCAGACTGGTGGCACGATAGGTCCCAGAGTGGTCAGACTGGTGGCACGATAGGTCCCAGAGCAGTCAGACTGGTGGCACGATAGGTCCCAGAGTGGTCAGACTGGTGGCACGATAGGTCCCAGAGCGGTCAGACTGGTGGCACGATAGGTCCCAGAGCAGTCAGACTGGTGGCACGATAGGTCCCAGAGCAGTCAGACTGGTGGCACGATAGGTCCCAGAGCGGTCAGATTGGTGGCACGATAGGTCCCAGAGCGGTCAGACTGGTGGCACGATAGGTCCCAGAGTGGTCAGACTGGTGCCACCATAGGTCCCAGAGCCTCAGACTGGTGGCACGATAGGTCCCAGAGTGGTCAGACTGGTGCCACCATAGGTCCCAGAGCAGTGTGGTAATTTGTAACAGTTGATCAAATTGAAAAATGGTCTTGTTTTCATCCGATACAGCATGTCAGATTTCTAATGTTTCGGTGTAGCCTAGGTTGCTGCAACATTTATGTCATTAGTTTTTGCTTCTGTCTGTCCAGAGTGATTATGTGTTATCACCTTTGCTAAATAAACACTGGAGGAAATTGGAAAGCCTACCCGAGCGCACGCGAAAAAATGCCCTGCTTCAACCTCTCTCTTTAATATAACTTTTAACGGATGATTAGCGATGGAAGATAATCAAATCATCCCAGAAAAGACAGTTGAAAGTTCCATATGTTCAGTAAGTAAAGCAGCATAACGTGTAATTACCTCTGCAAGCTCCTTGTAGTCGCCCTTGTCAACGCAACTTTCCCTCTCCTAAAAGGAGCTTTTGTTTTTTCCGTTTAGCTGAACAATCGATGTTCTTCAGGTCACTGCCCTCACCTTTTCGACCAAGGCTCACACTTTCCAAAAAAGCAGGCAATGCCAGCAATACAGGCGGATTGATGAAAGGCTCCCTGTTAACCAGCTATACTTTTGATTCAAGTTAGAAATGAACGTCCTCACCTTTTCCTCCTTCTTCATGAAACTGATCCCAGGTAGAGGTCGACCCTCGCTTTTAATTCACACCGTTTCCCCAGAGAATGAAAGGGGTTCTTCAACAAAAAGTCCACAACATTTTCGGCAGCGTTGGCCATTCTACCATTCTGGCGGAGAAAACTGCACACTTGCGGTGGTAGCGAGCTAGCTACTGAAGTTAGAACAACGCATTTAAATAAATTGCACTAACTGAACACAAAAATAAAGTTCTAAACCAAGAAAATGATTTATAATATACCTCCTCCGTCTCCTGTAATTTGAAAAAACTAATTTGAATTGAATAATATCCCAAAAAATGCTCCTATCACTCTTCACTCATAATCTATATTCAACAATGTCATCAAGCCTCTCAACACATAGAAACCACGTCATGCTCTGTGGCACAACCCCAATACAACTCACCAGGTTCGTTCTCTGATCCTAATTCTATGATTGGATGGACAACATGTCAGTTCATAATGCAAAAGCTTTGATTGGTTGGAGGACATCCTCTGGAAGTGGTCATAATTACCATGCATGTCTATGGAAGGGGGTGAGCCGCCACTGACCTGTAGACTCCGAAGGGAATGCAAGACTATTGGTTTGTGTTCCAAATGGCATCCTATGGAACTCAACACTATAAAGGGTATTGGGTCCCACGTGGAACTCAACACTATAAAGGGTATTGGGTCCCATGTGGAACTCAACACTATAAAGGGTATTGGGTCCCATGGGGAACTCAACACTATAAAGGGTATTGGGTCCCATGGGGAACTCAACACGATAAAGGGTATTGGGGTCCCATAAGCAACTCAACACTGTAAGGGGTATTGGGTCGCATGTGGAACTCAACACTATAAAGGGTATTGGGTCCCATGGGGAACTCAACACGATAAAGGGTATTGGGGTCCCATAAGCAACTCAACACTGTAAGGGGTATTGGGTCCCATGGGGAACTCAACACTATAAAGGGTATTGGGTCCCGTATGGACCTCAACACTATAAAGGGTATTGGGTCCAATGTGGAACTCAACACTATAAAGGGTATTGGGTCCCATGTGGAACTCAACACAAAGGGTACAGAGTACACCAATATACTCCATGTCTTCCTCGCCGACAAATCAGAGCAGAGGTCACAAGGTGAAGAGTGACTGCTCTCCTTCCACCGTAATCTGACATTGATATATGGTATAAAACAAAGCCCTTGTTCACCTTCCTTCCCTTTGCTCGTAGGAGAGAGAAGTGGTGTGTAAAAGTATGCAGTTAATGAGGCTCCAAACAGCTCCACTTTCATTTAATGACAATCGGCTCGGAGCGTTAAAAGTCAAATACCTCTTTGATAGCAGGTGTGGGAGTGATAGGGTAATAAGATGGTAGTAATATTGTAGTGTTACTAGGGTAGTGTTACTAGGGTAGTGTTACTAGGGTAGTGTTAGTAGGGTAATAATATGGTAGAAATATGGTAGTGTTACTAGGTAATAAGATGGTAGTAATATAGTAGTGTTACTAGGGTAGTGTTACTAGGGTAGTGTTACTAGGGTAGTGTAGGGTAGTGTTGCTAGGGTAATAATATGGTAGTAATATAGTAGTGATACTAGGGTAGTGTTACTAGGGTAGTGTTACTAGGGTAGTGTTGCTAGGGTAATAATATGGTAGTAATATAGTAGTGTTACTAGGGTAATAAGATGGTAGTAATATAGTAGTGTTACTAGGGTAATAAGATGGTAGTAATATGGTAGTGTTACTAGGCTAGTGTGATGGTAGTAATATAGTAGTGTTACTAGGGGAGTAAGATGGTAGTAATATGGTAGTGTTACTAGGGTAGTGTGATGGTAGTAATATAGTAGTGTTACTAGGGGAGTAAGATGGTAGTAATATGGTAGTGTTACTAGGGTAGTGTGATGGTAGTAATATAGTAGTGTTATTAGGGTAATAAGATGGTAATAATATAGTAGTGTTACTAGGGTAATAAGATGGTAGTAATATAGTAGTGTTACTAGGGTAATAAGATGGTAGTAATATAGTAGTGTTACTAGGGTAGTGTAATGGTAGTAATATGGTAGTGTTACTAGGGTAGTGTGATGGTAGTAATATAGTAGTGTTACTAGGGTAATAAGATGGTAGTAATATAGTAGTGTTACTAGGGTAATAAGATGGTAGTAATATGGTATTGTTACTAGGGTAGTAAAATGGTAGTAATGTTTTAGTGTTACGAGGACAGTGTGATGGTAGTGTTACTAGGGTAGTGTGATGGTAGTGTTACTAGGGTAGTGTGATGGTAGTGTTACTAGGGTAGTGTGATGGTAGTGTTACTAGGGTAGTGTGATGGTAGTGATATAGTAGTGTTGCTAGGGTAATAAGATGGTAATAACATTGTAGTGTTACTAGGGAAGTGTGATGGTAGTAATATGGTAGTGTTACTAGGGTAGTGTGATGGTAGTGTTACTAGGGTAGTGTGATGGTAGTGATATGGTAATGTTACTAGGGTAGTGTGATGGTAGTAATATGGTAATGTTACTAGGGTAGTGTGATGGTAGTGATATAGTAGTGTTACTATGGTAGGGTGATGGTAGTGATATGTTAGTGTTACTAGGGTAGTGTGATGGTAGTGTTACTAGGGTAGTGTGATGGTAGTAATATAGTAGTGTTACTAGGGTATTGTGATGGTAATGATATGGTAGTGTTACTAGGATAGTGTGATAGTAATGATATGGTAGTGTTACTAGGGTAGTGTGATGGTAGTGATACTGATAGTGTTACTAGGATAGTGTGATGGTAGTGATATAGTAGTGTTGCTAGGGTAGTGTGATGGTAGTGTTACTAGGGTAGTGTGATGGTAGTGATATGGTAGTGTTACTAGGGTAGTGTGATGGTAGTGATATAGTAGTGTTGCTAGGGTAGTGTGATGGTAGTGTTACTAGGGTAGTGTGATGGTAGTAATATAGTAGTGTTATTAGGGTAATAAGATGGTAGTAATATAGTAGTGTTGCTAGGGTAATAAGATGGTAGTAATATAGTAGTGTTACTAGGGTAATAAGATGGTAGTAATATAGTAGTGTTACTAGGACAGTGTGGTATGGTAGTGTTACTAGGGTAGTGTGATGGTAGTAATATAGTAGTGTTACTAGGGTAATAAGATGGTAGTAATATAGTAGTGTTACTAGGGTAATAAGATGGTAGTAATATGGTATTGTTACTAGGGTAGTAAAATGGTAGTAATGTTTTAGTGTTACGAGGACAGTGTGATGGTAGTGTTACTAGGGTAGTGTGATGGTAGTGTTACTAGGGTAGTGTGATGGTAGTGTTACTAGGGTAGTGTGATGGTAGTGTTACTAGGGTAGTGTGATGGTAGTGATATTAGTGTTGCTAGGTAATAAGATGGTAATAACATTGTAGTGTTACTAGGGAAGTGTGATGGTAGTAATATGGTAGTGTTACTAGGGTAGTGTGATGGTAGTGTTACTAGGGTAGTGTGATGGTAGTGATATGGTAATGTTACTAGGGTAGTGTGATGGTAGTAATATGGTAATGTTACTAGGGTAGTGTGATGGTAGTGATATAGTAGTGTTACTATGGTAGGGTGATGGTAGTGATATGTTAGTGTTACTAGGGTAGTGTGATGGTAGTGTTACTAGGGTAGTGTGATGGTAGTAATATAGTAGTGTTACTAGGTATTGTGATGGTAATGATATGGATGTTACTAGGATAGTGATAGTAATGATATGGTAGTGTTACTAGTGTGATGGTAGTGATACTGATAGTGTTACTAGGATAGTGTGATGGTAGTGATATTAGTGTTGCTAGGGTAGTGTGATGGTAGTGTTACTAGGGTAGTGTGATGGTAGTGATATGGTAGTGTTACTAGGGTAGTGATGGTAGTGATATAGTAGTGTTGCTAGGTAGTGTGATGGTAGTGTTACTAGGGTAGTGTGATGGTAGTAATATAGTAGTGTTACTAGGGTAGTGTGATGGTAGTGATTTAGTAGTGTTACTAGGGGAGTAAGATGGTAGTAATATGGTAGTGTTACTAGGGTAGTGTGATGGTAATAATATAGTAGTGTTACTAGGGTAATAAGATGGTAGTAATATAGTAGTGTTACTAGGGTAATAAGATGGTAGTAATATAGTAGTGTTACTAGGTAGTGTAATGGTAGTAATATGGTAGTGTTACTAGGGTAGTGTGATGGTAGTAATGTAGTAGTGTTACTAGGGTAATAAGATGTAATATAGTAGTGTTAGTGTGATGGTAGTAATTTGTATTGTTACTAGGGTAGTAAAATGGTAGTAATGTGTTAGTGTTACTAGGACAGTGTGATGGTAGTGTTACTAGGGTAGTGTGATGGTAGTGATATAGTAGTGTTGTAGGGTAATAAGATGGTAGTAACATTGTAGTGTTACTAGGGTAGTAAAATGGTAGTAATGTGTTAGTGTTACTAGGACAGTGTGATGGTAGTGTTACTAGGGTAGTGTGATGGTAGTGATATAGTAGTGTTGTAGGGTAATAAGATGGTAGTAACATTGTAGTGTTACTAGGGAAGTGTGATGGTAGTAATATGGTAGTGTTACTAGGGTAGTGTGATGGTAGTGTTACTAGGGTAGTGTGATGGTAGTAATATAGTCGTGTTACTAGGGTAGTGTGATGGTAGTGATATGGTAATGTTACTAGGGTAGTGTGATGGTAGTAATATGGTAATGTTGCTAGGGTAGTGTGATGGTAGTGTTACTAGGGTAGTGTGATTGTAGTGATATGGTAGTGTTACTAGGGTAGTGTGATGGTAGTGATATTGTAGTGTTGCTAGGGTAGTGTGATGGTAGTGTTACTAGGGTAGTGTGATGGTAGTAATATAGTAGTGTTACTAGGGTAGTGTGATACTAGTGATATGGTAGTGTTACTAGGGTAGTGTAATGGTAGTAACATAGTAGATTACTAGGGTAGTGTGATGGTAGTGATATAGTAGTGTTACTAGGGGAGTAAGATGGTAGTAATATGGTAGTGTTACTAGGGTAGTGTGATGGTAGTAATATAGTAGTGTTACTAGGGTAATAAGATGGTAGTAATATAGTAGTGTTACTAGGGTAATAAGATGGTAGTAATATAGTAGTGTTACTAGGGTAGTGTAATGGTAGTAATATGGTAGTGTTACTAGGGTAGTGTGATGGTAGTAATATAGTAGTGTTACTAGGGTAATAAGATGGTAGTAATATAGTAGTGTTGCTAGGATAATAAGATGGTAGTAATATAGTAGTGTTACTAGGGTAATAAGATGGCAGTGATATGGTATTGTTACTAGGGTAGTAAAATGGTAGTAATGTTTTAGTGTTACTAGGACAGTGTGATGGTAGTGTTACTAGGGTAGTGTGATGGTAGTGTTACTAGGGTAGTGTGATGGTAGTGTTACTAGGGTAGTGTGATGGTAGTGTTACTAGGGTAGTGTGATGGTAGTGATATAGTAGTGTTGCTAGGGTAGTGTGATGGTAGTGTTACTAGGGTAGTGTGATGGTAGTAATATAGTAGTGTTACTAGGGTAGTGTGATGGTAGTGATATGGTAGTGTTACTAGGGTAGTGTGATGGTAGTGTTACTAGGGTAGTGTGATGGTAGTAATATAGTAGTGTTACTAGGGTATTGTGATGGTAATGATATGGTAGTGTTACTAGGATAGTGTGATGGTAATGATATGGTAGTGTTACTAGGGTAGTGTGATGGTAGTGATACTGATAGTGTTACTAGGGTAGTGTGATGGTAGTGTTACTAGGGTAGTGTGATGGTAGTAATATAGTAGTGTTACTAGGGTAGTGTGATGGTAGTGATATGGTAGTGTTACTAGGGTAGTGTGATGGTAGTGTTACTAGGGTAGTGTGATGGTAGTAATATAGTAGTGTTACTAGTGTATTGTGATGGTAATGATATGGTAGTGTTACTAGGATAGTGTGATGGTAGTGATACTGATAGTGTTACTAGGATAGTGTGATGGTAGTGATATAGTAGTGTTGCTAGGGTAGTGTGATGGTAGTGTTACTAGGGTAGTGTGATGGTAGTGATATGGTAGTGTTACTAGGGTAGTGTGATGGTAGTGATATAGTAGTGTTGCTAGGGTAGTGTGATGGTAGTGTTACTAGGGTAGTGTGATGGTGGTGATATGGTAGTGTTACTAGGGTAGTGTGATGGTAGTGATACTGATAGTGTTACTAGGATAGTGTGATGGTAGTGATATAGTAGTGTTACTAGGGTATTGTGATGGTAGTGATACTAGGATAGTGTGATGGTAGTGATATGGTAGTGTTACTAGGGTAGTGTGATGGAAGTGATATCGTAGTGTTACTAGGGTAGTGTGATGGTAGTGATATAGTGGTGTTAGTAGGGTAGTGTGATGGCAATGATATGGTAGTGTTACTGGGTATTGTGATGGTAGTGATATGGTAGTGTTACTAGGGTAGTGTGATGGTAGTGTTACTAGGATAGTGTGATGGTAGTGATATGGTAGTGTTACCAGGGTAGTGTTAGTAGAGTAGTGTGATGGTAGTAATATTGTAGTGTTACTTGGGTAGTGTGATGGTAGTAATATGGTAGTGTTACTAGGGTAGTGTGATGGTAGTGTTACTAGTGTAGTGTGATGGTAGTAATATGGTAGTGTTACTAGGGTAGTTTGATGGTAGTAATATGGTAGTGTTACTAGGGTAGTGTGATGGAAGTGATATAGTAGTGTTACTAGGGTAGTGTGATGGTAGTGATATAGTGGTGTTAGTAGGGTAGTGTGATGGTAATGATGTGGTAGTGTTACTGGGTATAGTGATGGTAGTGATATGGTAGTGTTACTAGGATAGTGTGATGGAAGTGATATAGTGGTGTTAGTAGGGTAGTGTGATGGTAATGATGTGGTAGTGTTACTGGGTATAGTGATGGTAGTGATATGGTAGTGTTACTAGGATAGTGTGATGGAAGTGATATAGTAGTGTTCCTAAGGTAGTGTGATGGTAGTGATATGGTAGTGTTACTAGGGTAGTCTTACTAGAGTAGTGTGATGGTAGTAATATTGTAGTGTTACTAGGGTAGTGTGATGGTAGTAATATGGTAGTGTTACTAGGGTAGTGTGATGGTAGTGTTACTAGGGTAGTGTGATGGTAGTAATATGGTAGTGTTACTTGTGTAGTTGGATGGTAGTAATATGATAGTGTTACTAGGGTAGTGTAATGGTAGTGATATGTTAGTGTTACTAGGGTAGTGTGATGGTAGTGATATGGTAGTGTTACTAGGGTAGTGTTACGAGGGTAGTGTGATGGTAGTAATATGTTAGTGTTACTATGGTATGGTGGTGGTGATGATGGTGGTGGTGGTGATGATGATGGTGATGATTATTTTGGTGATGATGATGATGGTGGGGGTGTTGGTGATGATGATGGTGTTGATGATGATGATGGTGAAGGTGATGATGATGGTGGTGGTGGTGATGATGGTGGTGGTGGTGATGATGATGATGGTGGTGGTGATGCTGATGATGGTGGTGGTGTTTGATGGTGGTGGTGATGATGACGATGGTGGTGGATGATGATGATGATGATGATGATGATGATGATGATGATGGTGGTGGTGATGATGGTGGTGGTGATGATGATGGTGGTGATGATGAGGATGGTGTTGGTGATGATTGGTGGTGGTGATACTGATGGTTGTGGTGGTGGTGGTACTGATGTTGGTGATGATGGTGATGATGATGATGATGATGATAATGATCATGGTGGTGGTGATGATGATGGCGGTGGTGATGATGGTGATGGTGATGATGATGATGGTAGTGGTGATTATGATGGGTGTGGTGGTGGTAATGATGATGATGTTGATGATGATGATGATGATGATGATGATGATGATGGGGGTGGTGGTGATGATGATGGTGGTGGTGATGATGATGGTGGTGGTGATGATGATGGTGGTGATGATGATGGTGGTGGTGATGATGATGATGATGATGATGATGATGATGGTGGTGGTGGTGGTGATGATGGTGGTGGTGGTGGTGATGATGATGGTGGTGGTGATGATGATGGTGGTGGTGATGATGATGAGTAAGAGAATAAAGTGGAACACGCCCTCAGATCAGCGTTTGCTGTCACTCTCTACCTCCTGAATAGCATCCTCCGTTAGTGAAAAACTTTTTGCTATCTCGTTCGTCCGCAGGGCCAATGTCCCCTGTGAATATATCTCCCGGATGGAAAGTTATGAGTTCCATCTCTGTGACTTACCCCTGAGCCCCATTCAGCCTTCCTCATCCATAACAACAAGCAGCAGTTTCTCTCTCTCTCTCTCTCTGGCTTTATTGGCATGGGAAACATGTGTTAACATTGCCAAAGCAAGTGAGGTAGATAATATATAAAGTGAATATATAAAGTGAAATATCTGTCTCCCTCTCTCTGTCTCCCTCTCTCTGTCTCTCTTTCTCCCTCTCTTTCTCTCTCTGTGTCTCTCTCTGTGTCTCTCGCTCTCTGTCTCTCTCGCTCTCCGACTCTCTCTCTCCAACTTTCTCTCTCTTTCTCTCTCAGGTGTAGTTGCTTCTTTACAAACCCCACCACCCTCTAATTGCCATTTTATACATTGCAAATAAAGGTGGCACGATGAATCAGTCAAAACACGCCTGGGGGCTCATGCTTTGTTAATTTGTGTCTGTGTGTGTGTGAGAGAGAGAGAGAGAGAGAGAGAGAGAGAGAGAGAGAGAGAGAGAGAGAGAGAGAGAGAGAGAGAGAGAGAGAGAGAGAGAGAGAGAGAGAGAGAGAGAGAGAGAGAGAGAGAGAGAGAGAGAGAGAGAGAGAGATGGATAGATTGAGGGAAAGAGAGAGAGAGAGAGATGGATAGATTGAGGGAAAGAGAGAGAGAGAGAGATGGATAGATTGAGGGAAAGAGAGAGAAAGAAAGATAAAGAAAAAGAGAGGGAGAGAGAGAGAGAGAGAGAGAGAGAGGAGAGAGAAAGAGAGAGAGAGAGAGGGAGACAGAGAGAGGGAGAGAGAGAGAGGGAGAGAGAGAGGGAGTGGGAGAGAGAAAGAGAGAAAGAGAGAGAGAGAGAGAATCCTCCACAGCCTCCAACTCAGCTCACACATGACTGATGTACATTTCCCAGGTAGAGCCTAGAGAGAGACAGAGGACATTATTTTAATTCGTAGCATGAATGGTTTAATGAAGCAGACACACTGGCTCCCAAGGTCACTTACCTTGCACTAGGACAATGATTCACATCAGAGAGGAGGATATTAGGTATTAGTGTGTGATATTAAGGGGGGAAATGGATTGGTTACAAGTCCAATAGGGTTGTTTTGGATTAAGTCCATCAAACATGTATTGATTGATACTTGTAGATGTTTTTGCATAATTCACAAATAACAAAACACAGAGAAGTGTTTTGGCATGACCACCATGTTTGGCAGTGATGCCTTTGAAGCTGACTTTTAATCAACACAAGTTCCAAAGGTAATCTCTCGCCGTAACCGCAGTAACAGAGATACCCTACAGTCGTCCGGTTTTAATTATGCTTTGTGGGGCCATCTCTTGTGCTATCTGTAGATTATGGACTGTGTGACCGTGTTTTAATTTCAACATATTTTGATGAACGTAAATTGTCAGTCAAACTGCGCAAACGTGAAACTGAAACTTAACCCCCTGGTTAAGTTTAAGAATTAATTCCGAGATTTTTTTGTTAAATTTAGGCAACATGGTTAACCATAGGCTGCCCCCTAGTGGAGAAATAAAATGACGTCATTTAATTAAAATATGCAGAAATACACTGTAATCCAGTAGAGTTCGGCCTGCTTTTCATCGTGTTAGCGTCTGGTTGTGTAGCGGTTGAAGTCATTAGATCTCTACTCTGTTCTCCAAGGAATATCTTTAGGCAAGCAAAGTGACAGTGCCAATGTCTTATTTCCATATTTATTTTCTTATCTCTTGGTCCAAATATGTGTTTTTTTTGGCGAGATGAGTGGCTGTCTGTTTTCACAGTACTCCTGGCTGTATCCATGAACAGTTTCCATTGTTCTCTAGTTAATCCTTCATATCTGCGATGTGACTCAGTCGTTACTAAGCCACTGTCTGCTTTAGAGCCAACATGGCTCATTCTGAAACACAACCTACGTCAGAAAGACGCTGTAGAAAACAACCCTATGCATTAAACTGGTCCTGTCTATCCATGACACCTTGGGCCTCGATTCAGTCTTTGAAGCTGAAGCGTTACAGATTCCACTGTAAGAAATGTAAAGGTCATTTCAGATTGAAACCGTGAATGCAGTCTCTGTTAAAGCAGGAGCATTGCCTTTACATTTCAATCACACTGTAATGTGGAATTTCCTTGATACAGATTGAATTGCAGACCCTTGTCTGCCAAAGAACTGGATGTCAGAGCAATGACTAAACAGCCAGCTGTGTTTTGACAAAAACTATAAATCACAACTATTCTTCTTTTTTTTGTTGCCAATGTTGGACTTTGGCCATTGACTTTGTGAGAGAAACACTGCATCCTTTTCATGCAGTACTAACATGCTGTACCGTTCATTATTATTCAATGGGTGGTTTGAAATTCCTATTGATAGAGTCTATAAACTAATTTCATGCAATTGTACTCATTTTGCCATGGGGTTAAGAGAAAAATGTTCAGTTTTAAAGCTAATTTCCTGCATTTCTGCACATTTTGCCATATGGGGTGGAGAGAAATGTAGAGTGACTTACCAAATCAAAGGGCCCCTCCTGGCCAGTAATTTGATCATGATTACTACACGTTTAGACTAACTTGCCAATCTAAAATTGTAAGATGACATGGGCTAATTGAGTGACTGTCAGTGGCTGAAGTAACAAGAGAAAAACTGATGTTCAACCACATGTCTAAATTGTTAGTTGAGAAAAAGTCATGAATCAATGTAATGTTTATGGATATAAAATGCATTTGGAAAGTATTCAGACCCCTTGACTTTTTCCACATTTTGTTACATTACAGCTTAGTTCTGAAATTACAAAACAAAGCCCATAATGAGCAAAGCAAAAACAGTACCCCATAAATACAATAACCCATAATGCGAAAACAGTTTTTAGAAACATGACATTTACATACAGTACCAGTCAAAAGTTTGGACATACCTACTCATTCAAGGGTTTTTCTTTATTTTTACTATATTCTACATTGTAGAATAATAGTGAAGACATCAAAACCATGAAATAACACATATGGAATCAGGTAGTAACCAAAAAAGTAGCCATCATTTGCCTTGATGACAGCTTTGCAGACTTGGCATTCACATGGAAGTGTTAGGGCTGAGTACTTGTAGAGGTCTTGATTATGGAACAGGTTGCAGCTGGTGGGGATCTGCTCTGACTCCAGCACACTTGTCTCCGCCCACACAATCTCAACCAAGGCACACCTGTTAATTGAAATGGAATACATTTCAACTAACAGGTGTGCCTTGTTAAAAGTTAATTTGTGGAATTTCTTTCCTTCTTAATGTGTTTGAGCCAATCAGTTGTGTTATGACAAGGTAGGGGGGTATACAGAAGATGGCCCTATTTGGTAAAAGACCAAGTCCATATTATGTCAAGAACAGCTCAAATAAGCAAAGATAAATGACAGTCCGTCATTACTTTAATTAAGACAAAACAGTCAATACGGAACATTTCAAGCACTTTGAAAGTTTCTTCAAGTGCAGTTGCAAAAATCACCAAGCGCTATAATGAAACTGGCTCTCACGAGGATAGCTACAGGAACGGAAGACCCAGAGTCACCTCTGCTGCAGAGGATAAGTGCATTGAGATACCAGTCTCAGAAATTACAGCCCAAAGAAATGCTTCACAGAGTTCAAGTAACAGACACATCTCATCATCAACTGTTCAGAAGTTCTGCGTGAATAAGGCCTTCATGGTCGAATTGCTGCAAAGAAACCACTACTAAAGGACACCAATAAAAAGAAGAGACTTGCTTGGGCCAAGAAACACGAACAATGGACATTAGACCGGTGTAAATCTGTTCTTTGATCTTTGATGATTCAAAATGTAAGATTTTTGGTTTGAACCACCTTGTCTTTGTGAGACACAGAGTAGGTGAACAGATGATCTCCACGTGTGTGGTTCCCACCATGAAGCATGGAGGAGGTGGTGTGATGGTGTGGGGATGCATTTCTGGTGACACTGTTGATTTATTAAGAATTCAAGGCACACTTAACCAGCATGGTTACCACAGCATTCTGCAGTGATAATCCATCCCATCTAGTTTGCGCTTAGTGGGACTATCATTTATTTTTCATCAGGACAATGACCCAAAACACACCTCCAGCCTGTGTAAGGGCTATTTGACCAAGAAGGAGAGTGATGGAGTGCTGCATCAGATGACCTGGCCTCCACAATCACCCGACCTCAACCCAACTGAGATGTTTTTGGATGAGTTGGACCTCTGAGTGAAGGAAAAGCAGCCAACAAGTGCTCAGCGTATGTGGGAATTCTTGCTTTTTAATGCCTGTAACCCTTTGTATTAAAGCAGTAATACACTTGAGTCAATGTGTTATGTACGTGATAATCAACAAGGGGCTATGCCTTCTCCGGAAAATGATGAATGACTGGAAGGTTTGGTCCACAACGTGCAAGCGGAGTGGAACTAACCTTCCACAGAGTTGTATTATTTTTCAGAGAAGGCATAGAGCCCCAAGTTCATTATCCCTTTAATACCATGGCTATAATCGGACACCTTTGCCGTTAGAAATGTGTTCATTTTCAGGTATAAATGTGTTCAACATCCACTGAAGTTCACTAGCTAGCAAATGTCTAGATAGCTACAGTAGTTGCATTGGTAACCAAAACGGCAGTCCTAGCTTTCTAACAATGATTATATGATCTAACAATCTAACAATGCCAATAATGTTTTCAATTCGACTTTTGCTTTCAAATGTGTATTGAAACCTGTATTATTGGCATGTTCTACAGCGTTTAAGAAATATATTATCTTCAACAGTGTTATCCTGTGATCAAGACGTCAATGTTTTGTGATTATTTGTGTCAATGTTATTAGCAAGTTTGACATTTCAGTGGAAATAGTACTACTATCAGCTTTTTGATAAGCGGTTTAGCTAAACAATACACATACATACATATTATTGGCATACGGTCCCCAGTTCTTGGCCACTTTACTATTTTGTTCAATTACAAGATATATCTGTTTAATTTAGTTCAAAAAAGAGACACCAACCTCGTCTCCAAAGTGTTTACTAGATAGTTGACTAGTTTTCTAGCCTTCCTGACTTCTCCGTCAACTTTTCATTGCGTAGCCCGGAACCAAATAATGTATCATAAATTATTTTACAGATTAATATTATGTTTTGAGAAAGTAGATAACAATTTAATACTGAAATATGAATGAGTATGAATTATTTACATGAAACAAAATGTACATTTCAGTGATGTGGATTGACAAACAATGAAAACACTGTGTTGGAATATGTGTTGTTAAAAGTAAGGTAAGTCATACACAATATGGGTTGAATAAATACATATATTATATTTTAGACATGTTATATTTTGGGTGGCAAATAAATAATTGCACATGCAATCAATTCAAACAGACAATTCAATCTTGATTGTCACAGAAATCACAACACAAATACAGCTCCACAGCCACCTCTGGATCCCACAGCACCCACCTGCAGTGAAACCAGTCCTGGCAGAAGTCACAGCACACACCTGCAGTGAAACCAGTCCTGGCAGAAGTCACAGCACACACCTGCAGTGAAACCAGTCCTGGCAGAAGTCATAGCACACACCTGCAGTGAAACCAGTCCTGGCAGAAGTCATAGCACACACCTGCAGTGAAACCAGTCCTGGCAGAAGTCACAGCACCCACCTGCAGTGGAACCAGTCCTGGCAGAAGTCACAGCACACACCTGCAGTGGAACCAGTCCTGGCAGAAGTCATAGCACACACCTGCAGTGAAACCAGTCCTGGCAGAAGTCATAGCACACACCTGCAGTGAAACCAGTCCTGGCAGAAGTCACAGCACACACCTGCAGTGGAAGCAGTCCTGGTAGAAGTCACAGCACCCACCTGCAGCTGTACCAGTCCTGGCAGAAGTCACAGCACACACCTGCAGTGGAAGCAGTCCTGGTAGAAGTCACAGCACCCACCTGCAGCTGTACCAGTCCTGGCAGAAGTCATAGCACACACCTGCAGTGAAACCAGTCCTGGCAGAAGTCACAGCACCCACCTGCAGCTGTACCAGTCCTGGCAGAAGTCACAGCACACACCTGCAGTGAAACCAGTCCTGGCAGAAGTCACAGCACACACCTGCAGTGAAACCAGTCCTGGCAGAAGTCATAGCACACACCTGCAGTGAAACCAGTCCTGGCAGAAGTCACAGCACCCACCTGCAGTGAAACCAGTCCTGGCAGAAGTCACAGCACCCACCTGCAGTGAAACCAGTCCTGGCAGACGTCATAGCACACACCTGCAGTGAAACCAGTCCTGGCAGAAGTCACAGCACACACCTGCAGTGGAACCAGTCCTGGTGAAGTCATAGGCAGAAACCAGTCCTGGCAGAAGTCACAGCACACACCTGCAGTGAAACCAGTCCTGGCAGAAGTCATAGGCAGAAACCAGTCCTGGCAGAAGTCACAGCACACACCTGCAGTGAAACCAGTCCTGGCAGAAGTCATAGCACACACCTGCAGTGAAACCAGTCCTGGCAGAAGTCACAGCACACACCTGCAGTGGAACCAGTCCTGGCAGAAGTCACAGCACACACCTGCAGTGAAACCAGTCCTGGCAGAAGTCACAGCACACACCTGCAGTGGAAGCAGTCCTGGCAGAAGTCACAGCACACACCTGCAGTGAAACCAGTCCTGGCAGAAGTCATAGAACACACCTGCAGTGAAACCAGTCCTGGCAGAAGTCACAGCACACACCTGCAGTGGAAGCAGTCCCAGTCACAGCACACACCTGCAGTGAAACCAGTCCTGGCAGAAGTCATAGAACACACCTGCAGTGAAACCAGTCCTGGCAGAAGTCACAGCACACACCTGCAGTGAAACCAGTCCTGGCAGAAGTCATAGCACCCACCTGCAGTGAAACCAGTGCTGGCAGAAGTCATAGCATACACCTGCAGTGAAACCAGTCCTGGCAGAAGTCACAGCACCCACCTGCAGTGAAACCAGTCCTGGCAGAAGTCATAGCACACACCTGCAGTGAAACCAGTCCTGGCAGAAGTCACAGCACCCACCTGCAGTGAAACCAGTCCTGGCAGAAGTCATAGCACCCACCTGCAGTGAAACCAGTCCTGGCAGAAGTCATTGCACACACCTGCAGTGAAACCAGTCCTGGCAGAAGTCACAGCACACACCTGCAGTGAAACCAGTCCTGGCAGAAGTCATAGCACACACCTGCAGTGAAACCAGTCCTGGCAGACGTCACAGCACCCACCTGCAGTGGAACCAGTGCTGGCAGAAGTCATAGCACACACCTGCAGTGAAACCAGTCCTGGCAGACGTCATAGCACACACCTGCAGTGAAACCAGTCCTGTCACAGCAACTGCAGTGGAACCAGTGCTGGCAGAAGTCACAGCACACAAGTGGAACCAGTCCTGGCAGAAGTCATAGCACACACCTGCAGTGAAACCAGTCCTGGCAGAAGTCATAGCACACACCAGTGGAACCAGTCCTGGCAGAAGTCATAGCACACACCTGCAGTGAAACCAGTCCTGGCAGAAGTCACAGCACACACCTGCAGTGAAACCAGTCCTGGCAGAAGTCATAGCACACACCTGCAGTGAAACCAGTCCTGGCAGAAGTCATAGCACACACCTGCAGTGAAACCAGTCCTGGCAGAAGTCACAGCACCCACCTGCAGTGGAACCAGTCCTGGCAGAAGTCACAGCACACACCTGCAGTGAAACCAGTCCTGGCAGAAGTCACAGCACACACCTGCAGTGAAACCAGTCCTGGCAGAAGTCATAGCACACACCTGCAGTGAAACCAGTCCTGGCAGAAGTCACAGCACACACCTGCAGTGGAAGCAGTCCTGGTAGAAGTCACAGCACCCACCTGCAGCTGTACCAGTCCTGGCAGAAGTCACAGCACACACCTGCAGTGGAAGCAGTCCTGGTAGAAGTCACAGCACCCACCTGCAGCTGTACCAGTCCTGGCAGAAGTCATAGCACACACCTGCAGTGAAACCAGTCCTGGCAGAAGTCACAGCACCCACCTGCAGCTGTACCAGTCCTGGCAGAAGTCACAGCACACACCTGCAGTGAAACCAGTCCTGGCAGAAGTCACAGCACACACCTGCAGTGAAACCAGTCCTGGCAGAAGTCATAGAACACACCTGCAGTGAAACCAGTCCTGGCAGAAGTCACAGCACACACCTGCAGTGAAACCAGTCCTGGCAGAAGTCACAGCACCCACCTGCAGTGAAACCAGTCCTGGCAGAAGTCATAGCACACACCTGCAGTGAAACCAGTCCTGGCAGAAGTCACAGCACACACCTGCAGTGGAACCAGTCCTGGCTGAAGTCATAGCACACACCTGCAGTGAAACCAGTCCTGGCAGAAGTCACAGCACACACCTGCAGTGAAACCAGTCCTGGCAGAAGTCATAGAACACACCTGCAGTGAAACCAGTCCTGGCAGAAGTCACAGCACACACCTGCAGTGAAACCAGTCCTGGCAGAAGTCATAGCACACACCTGCAGTGAAACCAGTCCTGGCAGAAGTCACAGCACACACCTGCAGTGGAACCAGTCCTGGCAGAAGTCACAGCACACACCTGCAGTGAAACCAGTCCTGGCAGAAGTCACAGCACACACCTGCAGTGGAAGCAGTCCTGGCAGAAGTCACAGCACACACCTGCAGTGAAACCAGTCCTGGCAGAAGTCATAGAACACACCTGCAGTGAAACCAGTCCTGCAGAAGTGCACACACCAGTCCTGGCAGAAGTCACAGCACACACCTGCAGTGAAACCAGTCCTGGCAGAAGTCATAGAACACACCTGCAGTGAAACCAGTCCTGGCAGAAGTCACAGCACACACCTGCAGTGAAACCAGTCCTGGCAGAAGTCATAGGCAGTGAAACCAGTGCTGGCAGAAGTCAGCACACACCTGCAGTGAAACCAGTCCTGGCAGAAGTCACAGCACCCACCTGCAGTGAAACCAGTCCTGGCAGAAGTCATAGCACACACCTGCAGTGAAACCAGTCCTGGCAGAAGTCACAGCACCCACCTGCAGTGAAACCAGTCCTGGCAGAAGTCATAGCACCCACCTGCAGTGAAACCAGTCCTGGCAGAAGTCATTGCACACACCTGCAGTGAAACCAGTCCTGGCAGAAGTCACAGCACACACCTGCAGTGAAACCAGTCCTGGCAGAAGTCATAGCACACACCTGCAGTGAAACCAGTCCTGGCAGACGTCACAGCACCCACCTGCAGTGGAACCAGTGCTGGCAGAAGTCATAGCACACACCTGCAGTGAAACCAGTCCTGGCAGACGTCATAGCACACACCTGCAGTGAAACCAGAAGTCACAGCACCCACCTGCAGTGGAACCACCTGGCAGTGCAGTGGAACCAGTCCTGGCAGAAGTCATAGCACACACCTGCAGTGAAACCAGTCCTGGAACCAGTGGAACCAGTCCTGGCAGAAGACAGTCAGTGAAACCAGTCCTGGCAGAAGTCACAGCACCCACCTGCAGTGAAACCAGTCCTGGCAGACGTCATAGCACACACCTGCAGTGAAACCAGTCCTGGCAGAAGTCACAGCACCCAGTCACAGCACCCACCTGCAGTGGAACCAGTCCTGGCAGACGTCACAGCACACACCTGCAGTGGAACCAGCCACACGGCACACACCTGCAGTGAAACCAGTGCAACAGCACACACCCTGGCAGAAGGCACCTGGCACCTTGGACTCACCCTCCTGCTGGGAGCTTGCAGGTAGTCTTGTCCCCACAGTGAGCACAGCAGGTGGTGTCTTCATTTATAAATAAAAAAACAACAAACAATAAAAAAATATATAAAAAATTGATTAACATGGTAAAATGTACAAGTACTACTGCAACAATATTAATTGCTACAACTGAGAAAGAAAAACAAACAGATTATGTCATGGGAGGTGTGACAGAGGTGGCCGGTGGAGCTTTTCTCTTCCTTTTATGTGCTGCAGTTGAGAGACAAGGTAGTGTTAAACAGAGCATGTTTCATGAAAACCATTTTCTACTATTTCTTTAATGCCTTGTGGGCTGGTGCTCTGAACTGTAGATATGTAAAGAGAGAAACAAATGTTTAAACACAATAGTTTTATAAAACACACAAAGAGTATTTTCTTTTCATAATTGAACGTATTTACCTGTGGAGGAGGCTGTACTGCAGTTGCATTGGGCAGGGACACCAGACGAGGCTGCTCTGGGGTGCTGTGACCAGCGGAGATGGAGGAGGAGTCAATTGGACCAGAGGAGGCTTCGGTGATGACAGACAAGGGGTGTAGTGTGCATCGTGGTGGTGGTGGACAAAACACCAACGATGGCATGCGGGAGCTGGTGTTGGTAGTGTTTGGGTTGAAGGGCCGACGATGGTGTGGGGGAGCTGGTGTTGGTAGTGTTTGGGTTGAAGGGCCGACGATGGTGTGGGGGAGCTGGTGTTGGTAGTGTTTGGGTTGAAGGGCCGACGATGGTGTGGGGGAGCTGGTGTTGGTAGTGTTTGGGTTGAAGGGCCGACGATGGTGTGGGGGAGCTGGTGTTGGTAGTGTTTGGGTTGAAGGGCCGACGATGGTGTGGGGGAGCTGGTGTTGGTAGTGTTTGGGTTGAAGGGCCGACGATGGTGTGGGGGAGCTGGTGTTGGTAGTGTTTGGGTTGAAGGGCCGACGATGGTGTGGGGGAGCTGGTGTTGGTAGTGTTTGGGTTGAAGGGCCGACGATGGTGTGGCTCAGGAAAGCAGGCACTTTTTCTGCACCTGTGTTGGTGTTGCATACTGGTAGGCAGTGGCGGTGGTGATGCAGCTGTCAGGAGCGGTCCCAGCGGGTGGTCCAGCAGAGGCGATGGCGTCAATGGTCTCGTCCATGGCAGCCCTCTCCTGTTCCCTCTGTGTCCTGAGGCCTGCTCGACGCTCTTTCTCCTCTGCGTCGACCCTCTCCTGTTCCCTCTGTGTCCTGAGGGGCTGCCGATGGTGTGGGGCGCACTTTCTTCTCTGCCTCGACCCTCTCCTGTTCCCTCTGTGTCCTGAGGGCTGCCCCTGGTGTGCTCTTTCTCCTCTGCCTGGACCCTCTCCTGTTCCCTCTGTGTCCTGGTAGTGTTTGGGCTGAAGGGCACTCTTTCTCCTCTGCCTCACCCTCTCCTGTTCCCTCTGTGTCCTGAGGGCTGCCCTGGCGATGGTGATCTCCTCTGCCTCGAGCGGTCCCTCCTGGTGGTCCAGCTGTGTCCTGATGGCTGCCCCAACGCTCTTTCTCCTCTGGCAGACCCTCTCCTGTTCCCTCTGTGTCCTGAGGGCTGCCCCGGCGCTCTTTCTCCTCTGCCTCGACCCTCTCCTGTTCCCTCTGTGTCCTGAGGGCTGCCCCGGCACTCTTTCTCCTCTGCCTCGACCCTCTCCTGTTCCCTCTGTGTCCTGAGGGCTGCCCCGGTGCTCTTTCTCCTCTGCCTCGACCCTCTCCTGTTCCCTCTGTGTCCTGAGGGCTGGCCCGACGCTCTTTCTCCTCTGCCTCAACCCTCTCCTGTTCCCTCTGTGTCCTGAGGGCTGCCCCGGCGCACTTTCTTCTCTGCCTCGACCCTCTCCTTCTCGCCCCTCTCCTGCCACTGGTGAGGCATGTGGTGACTACATGGAGTCTTCTGTATCGGTCTGGCTGATATTTCAGGAAGGTAAGGTTGTGCCCAGGTTCCCCTCTATTAAGGTGTGCTCTTGTAAGGCCAGGACTGACACTGGAGCAGAGGAAGGGAATGGAGCTGAGGGTCGTCCTGTGGTCGCTGGGGAAGAGGTGCTGATGGACGGCACAGTGCTGCTGGTTCCAGGAGAGGCAGTAGTGGGACCCGGTAGGTACCGAGACGACATTAAACAGGTTTCTTCATTGGCTGATGAGTCAAAAGGGAAGGCCACACATCCTAAACCCTTCCACCACATAGAGCATGTCCTTGCAGCGATGGTACGGGGAGTGGAATACTCTGGAAGATTCTCAACATTTAAAGATCCAAAGTATGCCATGTCCAAAGGCTGCAGGACATGGGTGTAGTGTGGTGGACTACAAATAAGTGTAACCTTTTTGGTAAAGGCGTACTGCTTGTGCCCGGCCTTGACAACATCCTGTGAAATTGCAGAGCGCGAAATTCAAAAATACAAAATTCGTAATATTAAACATTCATAAAAATACAAGTGTTACACATCGGTTAAAAGCTTAACTTCTTGTTAATTCTTTGTCAGATTTCAAACAGGCTTTACGGTGAAAGCATACCATGCAATTATCTGAGTACAGCACCCCGCCAACAAAAGCATTAAAAACATTTTCCAACCAAGCAGAGGCATCACGAAAGTCAGAAATAGCGATAAAATAAATCAATTACCTTTGAAGATCTTCCTCTGTTTGCAATCAAAAGGGTCCCAGCTACATCACAAATGGTTGTTTTGTTCAATAAAGTCCATTATATCCCCAAAGAATCAGTTTAGTTGGCGCGCTTCATTCAATAATAGTATGTTCATTATGGGAGCCACTTAGAAAAACTACAAATTCTAGCTCTTTTTTTCCAAAAACAAGCCTGAAACTCTTTCTAAAGACTGTTGACATCTACTGGAAGCCCTAGGAACTGCAATCTTGGAGGATTTCCATTGATTTCCCCATAGACAGGCATTTTTAATGGTGTCACCTACCACAAAAACAAATTCTGGATGGATTCTCCTCGGGTTTTTGCCTGCTATATCAGTTATGTTATACTCACAGACATTACTTTAACAGTTTTGGACACTTTAGGGTGTTTTCTATCCAATACTAGCAATTATATGCATATCCTAGCTTCTGGGCCTGAGGAACAGGCAGTTAACTTTGGGCAACTCATTCATCCAAACTTCCGAATACTGCCCCCTATCCCTAAGAAGATAAGGACTTCCCTCAGTGCCACAACAAGCACCTCCCGGTCCATGTGGCCATTGTGCAAGTCGAAGAGGAAAAGAAGAGGGAGTTCCTTCACAGCATGCTTAATGAAATGCTGAAACCACTTCCTGATGTAGCCACTGTTGGACCATCCGTACAAGGTTTGGGAGGGGGTTGGCCTCACAGTGTGTAGTGGCCACCAGGGAAACACTTGCGATAGATGATAAACAGGGGGACATCCTCCCCAGCTGCGTTGAAACAGGTCAGCACTGTGATGTGCTCCGTGGTCCCCGGAGCCTGCTGGAACATGTGTTCTGCACCCCAGGGAGCCAGCACAGTGTGCCTGCTCTGGTCACCAAGAAACACAGTGTCATCGCAGTAATAGATTTTCTGTGATTCTCCCTCAACCCACTCTCCTCCAAACGCTTCTCATAAGAAGTGAATAAGGTGTCCATCGTCGGACTGGTGGCACACTCAGATCTCCCCCATCTAGTGTGTCCGGCCTCCTTATGCTCAGGCTCTTGTGCCTCCTCCTGAACGTTTCCCATCACCTCTTCCTCAGTGGTGGGATTGTCTCCCCTGGGTGTCGAAACCTACAACAGAATAGAATAGAATAGAATTGTGTTTATTTTGGCATCCCCATACACATTCACATTGACATCGCATTGAAAACTGTCAGTCCAGCATTCTACATACATATACATATACACACAGGACACAAAATGCCTACGTATTTTGTCTCTGTATTTCAGCAGCATCTGTCTGGTGAAGGGGAACCCTTGGCTGGCGCAGTAGATACAGTACTGCACCAGAGAATTTTCATCCACTGGTGCAAGCAATGTGGGTGGTCCACTGCTTCAACCATGGGTCAACCGTGGGTCAACCGTGGGTCAACCGTCGGTCAACCGTGCGTCAACCGTGGGTCAACCGTGGGTCAACCGTGGGTCAACCATGGGTCAACCTGTCTGCCAGGGTCTGCCGAACCTTGGTAGATAAGAAAAGCAAACTGTTATGAGCAGATAAATTCACATACACATGATCTCCTAAAAACAAAAGATGACTATCCATCCCTGAATCCGCAGTTCTCCATGGCCTGGAACATGTCCACCTCGCTCCACTGCTTCCTCTTGACTTCCTCCATGCTGCGGTGATGTAGCTAAAAATAACTTGGCTTGACTATACACATTTTAGAAGGATAACTCAATCTGAATATGTGTAAACATTTACAATTCAAAACTAAGGCATTGAAAGGTGACGATGAAAGTATTCACAATAAACCAAAAGATTTTTTGGTTTGATGTTATCTGAAATGAAAATGTGTGTCCCAATGAGTTTAATATTGATGCAGACATTGTAACATTTGACTAAATACAGCCTCTAATGTAGCTGTTGTAAGATGAAACAGGTGTCATAGGTGTCGAAAAAGTTCCCGGTTCACAGTTATTTAGCAAAAACCCCCCTGATAGACGATTCTAATTTTGAAATGGTAAAGTTTCCCAACGGTCAGCTGTTTTTGTAACATGTATTATCTAACGCTTAACCCCCTTTCCTTTTTAAATATACAGCGTGTCCCACAAAATGTGTGTATATTGCATAACTTGTCTTAACGTACATATATTGTAATGAGGATTTGTGGTCAGCTAGCTAAATGGATGTATTTATTTAGTCGCAAATCATACCATTATTTTCCCAGGACATTTACATTTTTAACTCGAGGTGAATTAGTCCTCCGACCGCTAGAGAGCGTCCCAAGTTAGGAGGTAACGATGTTGGGGGGTGTTTGATTTTGGGGGTGTCTGATGACGGGGGTGTCTGATGTTGGGGGGAGTGTCCGATGTTGGGGGGGGTGTCTGATTTTGGGGGTGTCCGATGACGGGAGTGTCCGATGTTGGGGGTGTCCGATGTTGGAGGGTGTCCGATGACGGGGGTGCCTGATGTTGGGGGTGTCTGATTTTGGGGGTGTCCGATGACGGGAGTGTCCGATGTTGGGGGTGTCCGATGTTGGGGGTGTCCGATGTTGGGGGTGTCTAATGTCGGGGGTGTGTCTGATGTCTGGGGGTGTCTGATGTTGGGGGTGTCCGATTTTGGGGGTGTCCGATGTCGGGGGTGTCTGATGTCGACTGGGGTGTCTGATGTCGGGGGGTGTCTGATTCGGGGGTGTCCGATGTCGGGGTTGTCCAATGTTGGGGGTGTCCGATGACTGGGGTGTCCGACGTTGGGGGTGTCCGATGACTGGGGTGTCCGATGTTGGGGGTGTCTGATTTTGGGGGTGTCCGATGACTGGGGTGTCCGATGTCGGGGGGTGTCCGATGTTGGTGGAAAATCAGCTATGTCAATAGAACATGTAAGGATGAACTATAGCCATTGAATTCTACCGTGCTGATGCACGCTCTAGAATGCCTTTCAAGCCTATCAAAAATGAGACATTTTTATCATGGTTGTGATGTTCTACGCCATGGCACAGCCACGATAAAATTGTATTTGCTTAATTGTCATGCAGTACTAGCTACTAAGCTAACTGTCACACATATTATTCTTGAAAACCAGCCAGAGCAGACAAAGACTGGCAGGGTCAGAGTGTTGAAACACAATTAAATTAATCCACTAGGAATGTGGTGCGTTCCAGACGGGGAGAGGCCTAAGTGAATGACCTCTGACCTCTATGGCGTATGGAATGTTCTCTGTTATGAATGAGCAGAGCTATGGAAGTCTGAATCTGGGCTGTGTCCCAAACAGCACCCTTTTCCATATGTAGTGGTCTATTGGGCCCTGGTTAAAAGTAGTGCACTATAAAGGGAGTAGGGCCCTATAGGCCCTGGTTAAAAGTAGTGCACTATAAAGGGAGTAGGGCCCTATAGGCCCTGGTTAAAAGTAGTGCACTATAAAGGGAGTAGGGCCCTATAGGCCCTGGTTAAAAGTAGTGCACTATAAAGGGAGTAGGGCCCTGGTTAAAAGTAGTGCACTACAAAGGGAGTAGGGCCCTGGCCAAAAGTAGTGCACTATAAAAAGGGAGTAGGGCCCTGGTTAAAAGTAGTGCACTATAAAGGGAGTAGGGCCATGGCCAAAAGTAGTGCACTATAAAAAGGGAGTAGGGCCCTGGGCCCTGGTTAAAAGTAGTGCACTATAAAGGGAGTAGGGCCCTATAGGCCCTGGTTAAAAGTAGTGCACTATAAAGGGAGTAGGGCCCTGGTTAAAAGTAGTGCACTATAAAGGGAGTAGGGCCCTATAGGCCCTGGTTAAAAGTAGTGCACTATAAAGGAGTAGGGCCCTGGTTAAAAGTAGTGCACTATAAAGGGAGTCGGGCCCTGGTTAAAAGTAGTGCACTACAAAGGGAGTAGGGCCCTGGCCAAAAGTAGTGCACTATAAAAAGGGAGTAGAGCCCTGGTTAAACGTAGTGCACTATAAAGGGAGTAGGGCCCTATAGGCCCTGGTTAAAAGTAGTGCACTATAAAGGGAGTAGGGCCCTATAGGCCCTGGTTAAAAGTAGTGCACTATAAAGGGAGTAGGGCCCTGGTTAAAAGTAGTGCACTATAAAGGGAGTAGGGCCCTGGTTAAAAGTAGTGCACTACAAAGGGAGTAGGGCCCTGGCCAAAAGAAGTGCACTATAAAAAGGGAGTAGGGCCCTAGTTAAAAGTAGTGCACTACAAAGGGAGTAGGGCCCTGGCCAAAAGTAGTGCACTATAAAAAGGGAGTAGGGCCCTGGGCCCTGGTTAAAAGTAGTGCACTATAAAGGGAGTAGGGCCCTATAGGCCCTGGTTAAAAGTAGTGCACTATAAAGGGAATAGGGTGCCATTTGGGACTCACGCCTGGGAACTTCGCAAGCTGTGACATACCCATTGGAGACGGGGGCCATGTGTCTCGCAGCCCACGGATTTCTGAGCTCTATTTTGGACATCCCATTGGTCACAATGATCCCTCCTCAACCAATATTCACACACACACACACACATACACGCACGCACACACACACACACACACACACACACACACACACACACACACACACATGCAGAGACAGAGTGCAACACTGTCTGGAAGTTGCTGGGTCAGAGGTCACATTCCATTGGGAACAGCAAGTGTGTGTGCGTCTATGTGTGTGTGTCTCTGTGTGTGTGTGTGTGTGTGTGTGTGTCATATTGCCTGCTGTGTGATATGTGTATGAAGAGGTTGTCAGAATAAAGACACTACATTCCAGAGAATATTTAAATTGTTATCAGGTATCAGACCATCTGCAGTTAGGTCCCATAAACCCAACTCTGTCTATAAACCCAACTCTGTCTATAACCCCAACTCTGTCTATAACCCCAGCTCTGTCTATAAACCCAGTTCTGTCTATAACCCCAGCTCTGTCCATAAACCCAACTCTGTCTATAACCCCAACTCTGTCTATAAACCCAGTTCTGTCTATAACCCCAGCTCTGTCCATAAACCCAACTCTGTCTATAACCCCAACTCTGTCTATAACCCCAACTCTGTCTATAACCCCAACTCTGTCTATAACCCCAGCTCTGTCTATAACCCCAACTCTGTCTATAAACCCAGTTCTGTCTATAAACCCAGTTCTGTCTATAACCCCAGCTCTGTCCATAAACCCAACTCTGTCTATAACCCCAACTCTGTCTATAACCCCAACTCTGTCTATAACCCCAACTCTGTCTATAACCCCAGCTCTGTCTATAACCTCAACTCTGTCTATAAACCCAGTTCTGTCTATAACCCAGTTCTGTCTATAACCCCAACTCTGTCTATAACCCCAACTCTGTATATAACCCAGTTCTGTCTATAACCCCAACTCTGTCTATAACCCAGTTCTGTCTATAACCCCAACTCTGTCTATAACCACAGCTCTGTCAATAAACCCAACTCTGTCTATAACCCCAGTTCTGTCTATAAACCCAGTTCTGTCTATAACCCCAGCTCTGTCATAACCCCAACTCTGTCTATAACCCCAACTCTGTCTATAACCCCAACTCTGTCTATAACCCCAACTCTGTCTATAACCCCAGCTCTGTCTATAACCCCAGCTCTGTCTATAACCCCAGCTCTGTCTATAACCCCAACTCTGTCTATAACCCCAGCTCTGTCTATAACCTCAACTCTGTCTATAAACCCAGTTCTGTCTATAACCCAGTTCTGTCTATAACCCCAACTCTGTCTATAACCCCAACTCCCAGTTCTGTCTATAACCCCAACTCTGTCTATAACCCAGTTCTGTCTATAACCCCAACTCTGTCTATAACCACAGCTCTGTCAATAAACCCAACTCTGTCTATAACCCCAGTTCTGTCTATAAGCCTGTCCATAACCCCAGCTCTGTCTATAACCCCAACTCTGTCTATAACCCCAGTTCTGTCTATGCTCTGTCTATAACCCCAGCTCTGTCTATAACCCCAGCTCTGTCTATAACCCCAGCTCTGTCTATAACCCCAACTCTGTCTATAAAGCTCCCCAGCTCTGTCTATAACCCCAACTCTGTCTATAACCCCAGCTCTGTCTATAACCCCAGCTCTGTCTATAACCCCAACTCTGTCTATAACCCCAGCTCTGTCTATAACCCCAACTCTGTCTATAACCCCAGCTCTGTCTATAACCCCAACTCTGTCTATAACCCCAACTCTGTCTATAACCCCAACTCTGTCTATAACCCCAACTCTGTCTATAACCCCAACTCTGTCTATAAACCCAACTCTGTCTATAACCCCAGCTCTGTCCATAAACCCAACTCTGTCTATAACCCCAACTCGGTCTATAACCCCAACTCTGTCTATAAACCCCAGCTCTGTCTCTATGCTCTGTCTATAAACCCAACTCTGTCTATAACCCCAACTCTGTCTATAACCCCAACTCTGTCTATAACCCCAACTCTGTCTATAACCCCAGCTCTGTCTATAACCCCAACTCTGTCTATAAACCCATTTCTGTCTATAAACCCAGTTCTGTCTATAACCCCAACTCTGTCTATAAACCCAACTCTGTCTATAACCCTCTGTCTATAACCCCAACTCTGTCTATAACCCAGTTCTGTCTATAACCCCAACTCTGTCTATAACCACAGCTCTGTCAATAAACCCAACTCTGTCTATAACCCCAACTCTGTCTATAACCCCATAAACCCCAGCTCTGTCTATAACCCCAACTCTGTCTATAACCCCAACTCTGTCTATAACCCCAGCTCTGTCTATAACCCCAACTCTGTCTATAACCCCAACTCTGTCTATAACCCCAACTCTGTCTATAAAACTCCTATAACCCCAGCTCTGTCTATAACCCCAACTCTGTCTATAACCCCACTCTGTCTATAACCCCAACTCTGTCTATAACCCCAGCTCTGTCTATATAAACCCAACTCTGTCTATAACCCCAGCTCTGTCTATAACCCCAACTCTGTCTATAACCCCAGCTCTGTCTATAACCCCAGCTCTGTCTATAACCCCAGCTCTGTCTATAACCCCAACTCTGTCTATAACCCCACTCTGTCTATAACCCCAGCTCTGTCTATAACCCCAAGTCTATCTGTCTATAACCCCAGCTCTGTCTATAACCCCAAGCTCTGTCTATAGTTCTGTCCCCAGCTCTGTCTATAACCCCAACTCTGTCTATAACCCCAACTCTGTCTATAACCCCAACTCTGTCTATAACCCCAACTCTGTCTATAACCCCAACTCTGTCTATAAACCCAGTTCTGTCTATAACCCCAGCTCTGTCCATAAACCCAGTTCTGTCTATAACCCCAGCTCTGTCCATAAACCCAACTCTGTCTATAACCCCAACTCTGTCTATAACCCCAACTCTGTCTATAACCCCAACTCTGTCTATAAACCCAACTATGTCTATAAACCCAACTCTGTCTATAACCCCAACTCTGTCTATAACCCCAGCTCTGTCTATAACCCCAACTCTGTCTATAACCCAGTTCTGTCTATAACCCCAGCTCTGTCTATAACCCAGTTCTGTCTATAACCCCAACTCTGTCTATAACCCCAACTCTGTCTATAACCCCAACTCTGTCTATAACCCCAACTCTGTCTATAACCCCAGCTCTGTCTATAACCCCAGCTCTGTCTATAACCCCAACTCTGTCTATAACCCCAACTCTGTCTATAACCCCAACTCTGTCTATAACCCCAGCTCTGTCTATAAACCCCAACTCTGTCTATAACCCCAACTCTGTCTATAACCCCAGCTCTGTCTATAACCCCAGCTCTGTCTATAACCCCAGCTCTGTCTATAACCCCAACTCTGTCTATAACCCCAACTCTGTCTATAACCCTAACTCTGTCTATAACCCCAGCTCTGTCTATAAACCCAACTCTGTCTATAACCCCAACTCTGTCTATAACCCCAGCTCTGTCTATAACCCCAACTCTGTCTATAACCCCAGCTCTGTCTATAAACCCAACTCTGTCTATAACCCCAACTCTGTCTATAACCCCAGCTCTGTCTATAAACCCAACTCTGTCTATAAACCCAACTCTGTCTATAAACCCAACTCTGTCTATAACCCCAGTTCTGTCTATAACCCCAGCTCTGTCCATAACCCCAACTCTGTCTATAACCCCAACTCTGTCTATAAACCCAGTTCTGTCTATAACCCCAGCTCTGTCCATAAACCCAACTCTGTCTATAACCCCAACTCTGTCTATAACCCCAACTCTGTCTATAACCCCAACTCTGTCTATAACCCCAGCTCTGTCTATAACCCCAACTCTGTCTATAAACTCAGTTCTGTCTATAAACCCAGTTCTGTCTATAACCCCAGCTCTGTCCATAAACCCAACTCTGTCTATAACCCAAACTCTGTCTATAACCCCAACTCTGTCTATAACCCCAACTCTGTCTATAACCCCAGCTCTGTCTATAACCCCAACTCTGTCTATAAACCCAGTTCTGTATATAACCCAGTTCTGTCTATAACCCCAACTCTGTCTATAACCCCAACTCTGTCTATAACCCAGTTCTGTCTATAACCCCAACTCTGTCTATAACCCAGTTCTGTCTATAACCCCAACTCTGTCTATAACCACAGCTCTGTCAATAAACCCAACTCTGTCTATAACCCCAACTCTGTCTATAAACCCAGTTCTGTCTATAACCCCAGCTCTGTCTATAACCCCAACTCTGTCTATAACCCCAACTCTGTCTATAACCCCAACTCTGTCTATAACCCCAGCTCTGTCTATAAACCCCAGCTCTGTCTATAACCCCAACTCTGTCTATAACCCCAGCTCTGTCTATAACCCCAGCTCTGTCTATAACCCCAGCTCTGTCTATAACCCCAACTCTGTCTATAACCCCAACTCTGTCTATAACACCAGCTCTGTCTATAACCCCAGCTCTGTCTATAACCCCAACTCTGTCTATAACCCCAGTTCTGTCTATAACCCCAGCTCTGTCTATAACCCCAACTCTGTCTATAACCCCAGCTCTGTCTATAAACCCAACTCTGTCTATAACCCCAACTCTGTCTATAACCCCAGCTCTGTCTATAAACCCAACTCTGTCTATAAACCCAACTCTGTCTATAAACCCAACTCTGTCTATAACCCCAGTTCTGTCTATAACCCCAGCTCTGTCCATAACCCCAACTCTGTCTATAACCCCAACTCTGTCTATAAACCCAGTTCTGTCTATAACCCCAGCTCTGTCCATAAACCCAACTCTGTCTATAACCCCAACTCTGTCTATAACCCCAACTCTGTCTATAACCCCAACTCTGTCTATAACCCCAGCTCTGTCTATAACCCCAACTCTGTCTATAAACCCAGTTCTGTCTATAAACCCAGTTCTGTCTATAACCCCAGCTCTGTCCATAAACCCAACTCTGTCTATAACCCAAACTCTGTCTATAACCCCAACTCTGTCTATAACCCCAACTCTGTCTATAACCCCAGCTCTGTCTATAACCCCAACTCTGTCTATAAACCCAGTTCTGTATATAACCCAGTTCTGTCTATAACCCCAACTCTGTCTATAACCCCAACTCTGTCTATAACCCAGTTCTGTCTATAACCCCAACTCTGTCTATAACCCAGTTCTGTCTATAACCCCAACTCTGTCTATAACCACAGCTCTGTCAATAAACCCAACTCTGTCTATAACCCCAACTCTGTCTATAAACCCAGTTCTGTCTATAACCCCAGCTCTGTCCATAAACCCAACTCTGTCTATAACCCCAACTCTGTCTATAACCCCAACTCTGTCTATAACCCCAACTCTGTCTATAACCCCAGCTCTGTCTATAAACCCCAGCTATGTCTATAACCCCAGCTCTGTCTATAACCCCAGCTCTGTCTATAACCCCAACTTTGTCTATAACCCCAACTTTGTCTATAACCCCAACTCTGTCTATAACCCCAACTCTGTCTATAATCCCAGCTCTGTCTATAACCCCAGCTCTGTCTATAACCCCAGCTCTGTCCATAACCCCAGCTCTGTCCATAACCCCGAATCTCCCTATAACCCCAACTTTGTCTATAACCCCAACTCTGTCTATAATCCCAGCTCTGTCTATAACCCCAGCTCTGTCTATAACCCCGAATCTCCCTATAACCCCAGCTCTGTCTATAACCCCAACTCTGTCTATAACCCAGTTCTGTCTATAACCCCAGCTCTGTCCATAACCCCAACTCTGTCTATAACCCCAACTCTGTCTATAAACCCAGTTCTGTCTATAACCCCAGCTCTGTCCATAAACCCAACTCTGTCTATAACCCCAACTCTGTCTATAACCCCAACTCTGTCTATAACCCCAACTCTGTCTATAACCCCAGCTCTGTCTATAACCCCAACTCTGTCTATAAACCCAGTTCTGTCTATAAACCCAGTTCTGTCTATAACCCCAGCTCTGTCCATAAACCCAACTCTGTCTATAACCCAAACTCTGTCTATAACCCCAACTCTGTCTATAACCCCAACTCTGTCTATAACCCCAGCTCTGTCTATAACCCCAACTCTGTCTATAAACCCAGTTCTGTCTATAACCCAGTTCTGTCTATAACCCCAACTCTGTCTATAACCCCAACTCTGTCTATAACCCAGTTCTGTCTATAACCCCAACTCTGTCTATAACCCAGCTCTGTCTATAACCCCAACTCTGTCTATAACCACAGCTCTGTCAATAAACCCAACTCTGTCTATAACCCCAACTCTGTCTATAAACCCAGTTCTGTCTATAACCCCAGCTCTGTCCATAAACCCAACTCTGTCTATAACCCCAACTCTGTCTATAACCCCAACTCTGTCTATAACCCCAACTCTGTCTATAACCCCAGCTCTGTCTATAAACCCCAGCTCTGTCTATAACCCCAACTCTGTCTATAACCCAGGCTCTGTCTATAACCCCAGCTCTGTCTATAACCCCAACTCTGTCTATAACCCCAACTTTGTCTATAACCCCAACTCTGTCTATAACCCCAACTCTGTCTATAATCCCAGCTCTGTCTATAACCCCAGCTCTGTCTATAACCCCAGCTCTGTCCATAACCCCAGCTCTGTCCATAACCCCGAATCTCCCTATAACCCCAACTTTGTCTATAACCCCAACTCTGTCTATAATCCCAGCTCTGTCTATAACCCCAGCTCTGTCTATAACCCCGAATCTCCCTATAACCCCAGCTCTGTCTATAACCCCAACTCTGTCTATAACCCAGTTCTGTCTATAACCCCAGCTCTGTCTATAAACCCAGCTCTGTCTATAACCCCAGCTCTGTCTATAAACCCCAGCTCTGTCTATAACCCCAGCTCTGTCTATAACCCCAGCTCTGTCTATAACCCCAGCTCTGTCTATAACCCCAACTCTGTCTATAACCCCAACTCTGTCTATAACACCAGCTCTGTCTATAACCCCAGCTCTGTCTATAACCCCAGCTCTGTCTATAACCCCAACTCTGTCTATAACCCCAGTTCTGTCTATAACCCCAGCTCTGTCTATAACCCCAACTCTGTCTATAACCCCAGCTCTGTCTATAACCCCAACTCTGTCCATAAACCCAACTCTGTCTATAACCCCAACTCTGTCTATAAACCCAGTTCTGTCTATAACCCCAGCTCTGTCCATAACCCCAACTCTGTCTATAACCCCAACTCTGTCTATAACCCCAACTCTGTCTATAACCCCAACTCTGTCTATAAACCCAGTTCTGTCTATAACCCAGTTCTGTCTATAACCCCAACTCTGTCTATAACCCCAACTCTGTCTATAACCCAGTTCTGTCTATAACCCCAACTCTGTCTATAACCCAGTTCTGTCTATAACCCCAGCTCTGTCCATAAACCCAACTCTGTCTATAACCCCAACTCTGTCTATAACCCCAACTCTGTCTATAACCCCAACTCTGTCTATAACCCCAACTCTGTCTATAACCCCAGCTCTGTCTATAACCCCAACTCTGTCTATAACCCCAACTCTGTCTATAACCCCAACTCTGTCTATAACCCCAGCTCTGTCTATAAACCCAACTCTGTCTATAACCCCAACTCTGTCTATATCCCCAGCTCTGTCTATATCCCCAGTTCTGTCTATAACCTCAGCTCTGTCCACAACCCAACTCTGTCTATAACCCCAACTCTGTCTATAACCCCAACTCTGTCTATAAACCCAGCTCTGTCTATAACCCCAACTCTGTCTATAACCCCAGCTCTGTCTATAACCCCAACTCTGTCTATAACACCAGCTCTGTCTATAACCCCAGCTCTGTCTATAACCCCAGCTCTGTCTATAACCCCAACTCTGTCTATAACCCCAGTTCTGTCTATAACCCCAGCTCTGTCTATAACCCCAACTCTGTCTATAACCCCAGCTCTGTCTATTATCCCAACTCTGTCTATAACCCCAACTCTGTCTATAACCCCAACTCTGTCTATAACCCCAGCTCTGTCTATAAACCCAACTCTGTCTATAAACCCAACTCTGTCTATAAACCCAACTCTGTCTATAACCCCAACTCTGTCTATAACCCCAACTCTGTCTATAACCCCAGCTCTGTCTATAACCCCAACTCTGTCTATAACCCCGAATCTCCCTATAACCCCAGCTCTGTCTATAACCCCAGTTCTGTCTATAACACAGTTCAGTCTATAACCCCAGCTCTGTCTATAAACCCAGCTCTGTCTATAACCCCAGCTCTGTCTATCACCCCAACTCTGTCTATAACCCCAACTCTGTCTATAACCCCAGCTCTGTCTATAACCCCAGCTCTGTCTATAACCCCAACTCTGTCTAAAAACCCAGTTCTGTCTATAACCCCAGCTCTGTCTTTAACCCCAACTCTGTCTATAACCCCAACTCTGTCTATAACCCCAACTCTGTCTATAACCCAGTTCTGTCTATAACCCCAACTCTGTCTATAACCCAGTTCTGTCTATAACCCCAACTCTGTCTATAACCACAGCTCTGTCAATAAACCCAACTCTGTCTATAACCCCAACTCTGTCTATAAACCCAGTTCTGTCTATAACCCCAGCTCTGTCCATAAACCCAACTCTGTCTATAACCCCATCTCTGTCTATAACCCCAACTCTGTCTATAACCCCAACTCTGTCTATAACCCCAGCTCTGTCTATAAACCCCAGCTCTGTCTATAACCCCAACTCTGTCTATAACCCCAGCTCTGTCTATAACCCCAGCTCTGTCTATAACCCCAACTCTGTCTATAACCCCAACTCTGTCTATAACCCCAACTCTGTCTATAACCCCGAATCTCCCTATAACCCCAGCTCTGTCTATAACCCCAGTTCTGTCTATAACCCAGTTCTGTCTATAACCCCAGCTCTGTCTATAAACCCAGCTCTGTCTATAACCCCAGCTCTGTCTATAACCCCAGTTCTGTCTATAAACCCAACTCTGTCTATAAACCCAACTCTGTCTATAACCCCAGCTCTGTCTATAACCCCAACTCTGTCTATAACCCCAACTCTGTCTATAACCCCAACTCTGTCTATAACCTCAGCTCTGTCTATAACCCCAACTCTGTCTATAACCCCAACTCTGTCTATAACCCCATCTCTGTCTATAACCCCAGCTCTGTCTATAACCCCAACTCTGTCTATAACCCCAACTCTGTCTATAAACCCAGTTCTGTCTATAACCCCAGCTCTGTCTATAACCCCAACTCTGTCTATAACCCCAACTCTGTCTATAACCCCAGCTCTGTCTATAACCCCAACTCTGTCTATATCCCCAACTCTGTCTATAACCCAGTTCTGTCTATAACCCCAGCTCTGTCTATAACCACAGCTCTGTCTATAACACAAGCTCTGTCCATAACCCCAACTCTGTCTATAAACCGAGTTCTGTCTATAACCCCAGCTCTGTCTATAACCCCAGCTCTGTCTATCTCCCCAACTCTGTCCATAACCCAGTTCTGTCTATAACCCCAACTCTGTCTATATCCCCAAATCTGTCTATAACACAAGCTCTGTCCATAATCCCAACTCTGTCTATAAACCCAGTTCTGTCTATAACCCCAGCTCTGTCTATAACCCCAGCTCTGTCTATAACCCCAACTTTGTCTATAACCCCAACTCTGTCTATAAACCAGCTCTGTCTATAACCCCAACTCTGTCTATAACCCCAGCTCTGTCTATAACCCCAGTTCTGTCTATAACCCCAACTCTGTCTATAACCCCAACTCTGTCTATAACCCCAACTCTGTCTATAACCCCAGCTCTGTCTATAACCCCAGTTCTGTCTATAACCCCAACTCTGTCTATAACCCCAACTCTGTCTATAACCCCAGCTCTGTCTATAACCCCAGCTCTGTCTATAACCCCAACTCTGTCTATAACCCCAACTCTGTCTATAACACCAGCTCTGTCTATAACCCCAGCTCTGTCTATAACCCCAGCTCTGTCTATAACCCCAACTCTGTCTATAACCCCAGTTCTGTCTATAACCCCAGCTCTGTCTATAAACCCAACTCTGTCTATAAACCCAACTCTGTCTATAAACCCAACTCTGTCTATAAACCCAACTCTGTCTATAACCCCAGCTCTGTCTATAACCCCAGCTCTGTCTATAACCCCAGCTCTGTCTATAACCCCAACTCTGTCTATAACCCCAGTTCTGTCTATAACCCCAGCTCTGTCTATAAACCCAACTCTGTCTATAAACCCAACTCTGTCTATAAACCCAACTCTGTCTATAACCCCAGCTCTGTCTATAACCCCAACTCTGTCTATAACCCCAACTCTGTCTATAACCCCAACTCTGTCTATAACCCCAACTCTGTCTATAACCTCAGCTCTGTCTATAACCCCAACTCTGTCTATAACCCCAACTCTGTCTATAACCCCATCTCTGTCTATAACCCCAGCTCTGTCTATAACCCCAACTCTGTCTATAACCCCAACTCTGTCTATAACCCCAGCTCTGTCTATAACCCCAACTCTGTCTATATCCCCAACTCTGTCTATAACCCAGTTCTGTCTATAACCCCAGCTCTGTCTATAACCACAGCTCTGTCTATAACACAAGCTCTGTCCATAACCCCAACTCTGTCTATAAACCGAGTTCTGTCTATAACCCCAGCTCTGTCTATAACCCCAGCTCTGTCTATCTCCCCAACTCTGTCCATAACCCAGTTCTGTCTATAACCCCAACTCTGTCTATATCCCCAACTCTGTCTATAACACAAGCTCTGTCCATAATCCCAACTCTGTCTATAAACCCAGTTCTGTCTATAACCCCAGCTCTGTCTATAACCCCAGCTCTGTCTATAACCCCAACTTTGTCTATAACCCCAACTCTGTCTATAAACCAGCTCTGTCTATAACCCCAACTCTGTCTATAACCCCAGCTCTGTCTATAACCCCAGTTCTGTCTATAACCCCAACTCTGTCTATAACCCCAACTCTGTCTATAACCCCAGCTCTGTCTACAAACCCAGCTCTGTCTATAAACCCCAGCTCTGTCTATAACCCCAGCTCTGTCTATAACCCCAACTCTGTCTATAACCCCAACTTTGTCTATAACCCCAACTCTGTCTATAAACCCCAGCTCTGTCTATAACCCCAGCTCTGTCTATAACCCCAGCTCTGTCTATAACCCCAACTCTGTCTACAACCCCAGCTCTGTCTATAAACCCAACTCTGTCTATAACCCCAGTTCTGTCTATAACCCCAACTCTGTCTATAACCCCAACTCTGTCTATAACCCCAACTCTGTCTATAACCCCAGCTCTGTCTATAACCCCAGCTCTGTCTATAAACCCCAGCTCTGTCTATAACCCCAGCTCTGTCTATAACCCCAGTTCTGTCTATAACCCCAGCTCTGTCCATAACCCCAACTCTGTCTATAACCCCAACTCTGTCTATAACCCCAACTCTGTCTATAAACCCCAGCTCTGTCTATAACCCCAACTCTGTCTATAACCCCAGTTCTGTCTATAACCCCAGCTCTGTCTATAACCCCAACTCTGTCTATAACCCCAACTCTGTCTATAACCCCAACTCTGTCTATAACCCCAGCTCTGTCTATAACCCCAGCTCTGTCTATAACCCCAACTCTGTCTATAAACCCAGTTCTGTCTATAACCCCAGCTCTGTCTATAACCCCAGCTCTGTCTATAACCCCAGCTCTGTCTATAACCCCAGCTCTGTCTATTACCCCAGCTCTGTCTATAACCCCAGCTCTGTCTATAACCCCAACTCTGTCTATAACCCAAGCTCTGTCTATAACCCCAGCTCTGTCTATAACCCCAGCTCTGTCTATAACCCCAGTTCTGTCTATAACCCCAGCTCTGTCTATAACCCCAACTCTGTCTATAACCCCAACTCTGTCTATAACCCCAGCTCTGTCTATAACCCCAACTCTGTCTATAACCCCAGCTCTGTCTATAACCCCAGCTCTGTCTATAACCCCAGTTCTGTCTATAACCCCAGCTCTGTCTATAACCCCAACTCTGTCTATAAACTCAGTTCTGTCTATAACCCCAGCTCTGTCTATAACCCCAGCTCTGTCTATAACCCCAGCTCTGTCTATAACCCCAGCTCTGTCTATAACCCCAACTCTGTCTATAACCCCAGCTCTGTCCATAACCCCAGCTCTGTCCATAACCCCAGCTCTGTCTATAACCCCAGCTCTGTCTATAACCCCAGCTCTGTCTATAACCCCAGCTCTGTCCATAACCCAAGCTCTGTCTATATCCCCAGCTCTGTCTATAACCCCAGCTCTGTCTATATCCCAAGCTCTTTCCATAACCCCAGCTCTGTCTATATCCCCAGCTCTGTCCATAACCCCAGCTCTGTCTATATCCCCAGCTCTGTCTATAACCCCAGCTCTGTCTATATCCCCAGCTCTGTTCATAACCCCAGCTCTGTCTATAACCCCAGCTCTGTCCATAACCCCAGCTCTGTCCATAACCCCAGCTCTGTCTATAACACAAGCTCTGTCTATAACCCCAGCTCTGTCTATAACCCCAGCTCTGTCTATAACCCCAGTTCTGTCTATAACCCCAGCTCTGTCTATAACCCCAGCTCTGTCTATAGCCCCAGCTCTGTCTATAACCCCAGTTCTGTCCATAACCCCAACTCTGTCTATAACCCCATCTCTGTCTATAACCCCAGCTCTGTCTATAACCCCAGCTCTGTCTATAACCCCAACTCTGTCTATAACCCCAACTCTGTCTATAACCCCAGCTCTGTCGATAACCCCAGCTCTGTCTATAACCCCAACTCTGTCTATAACCCCAGCTCTGTCGATAACCCCAGCTCTGTCTATAACCCCAGCTCTGTCCATAACCCCAGCTCTGTCTATAACCCCAGCTCTGTATATAACCACAGCTATGTCCATAACCCCAGCTCTGTCTATAACCACATCTCCGTATATAACCCCAGCTCTGTCCATAACCCCAGCTCTGTCTATAACCACAGCTCTGTCCAAAACCCCAGCTCTGTCTATAACCCCAGCTCTGTCCATAACCCCAACTCTGTCTATAACCCCAGCTCTGTCCATAACCACAGCTCTGTCCATAACTCCAACTCTGTCCATAACCCCAGCTCTGTCTATAACCCCAACTCTGTCTATAATCCCAGCTCTGTCTATAACCCCAGCTCTGTCTATAACCCCAGCTCTGTCCATAACCCCAGCTCTGTCCATAACCCCAGCTCTGTCTATAACCCCAGCTCTGTCTATAACCCCAGCTCTGTCCATAACCCCAGCTCTGTCTATAACCCCAGCTCTGTCTATAACCCCAGCTCTGTCCATAACCCCAGCTCTGTCTATAACCACCGCTCTGTATATAACCACAGCTCTGTCCATAACCCCAACTCTGTCTATAACACAAGCTCTGTCTATAACCCCAGCTCTGTCTATAACCCCAGCTCTGTCTATAACCCCAGTTCTGTCTATAACCCCAGCTCTGTCTATAACCCCAGCTCTGTCTATAGCCCCAGCTCTGTCTATAACCCCAGTTCTGTCCATAACCCCAACTCTGTCTATAACCCCAACTCTGTCTATAACCCCAGCTCTGTCTATAACCCCAGCTCTGTCTATAACCCCAACTCTGTCTATAACCCCAACTCTGTCTATAACCCCAGCTCTGTCGATAACCCCAGCTCTGTCTATAACCCCAACTCTGTCTATAACCCCAGCTCTGTCGATAACCCCAGCTCTGTCTATAACCCCAGCTCTGTCCATAACCCCAGCTCTGTCTATAACCCCAGCTCTGTATATAACCACAGCTATGTCCATAACCCCAGCTCTGTCTATAACCACATCTCCGTATATAACCCCAGCTCTGTCCATAACCCCAGCTCTGTCTATAACCACAGCTCTGTCCAAAACCCCAGCTCTGTCTATAACCCCAGCTCTGTCCATAACCCCAACTCTGTCTATAACCCCAGCTCTGTCCATAACCACAGCTCTGTCCATAACTCCAACTCTGTCCATAACCCCAGCTCTGTCTATAACCCCAACTCTGTCTATAATCCCAGCTCTGTCTATAACCCCAGCTCTGTCTATAACCCCAGCTCTGTCCATAACCCCAGCTCTGTCCATAACCCCAGCTCTGTCCATAACCCCAGCTCTGTCTATAACCCCAGCTCTGTCCATAACCCCAGCTCTGTCTATAACCCCAGCTCTGTATATAACCACAGCTCTGTCCATAACCCCAGCTCTGTCTATAACCACAGCTCTGTATATAACCCCAGCTCTGTCCATAACCCCAACTCTGTCTATAATCCCAGCTCTGTCTTTAACCCCAGCTCTGTCTATAACCCCAGCTCTGTCCATAACCCCAGCTCTGTCCATAACCCCAGCTCTGTCCATAACCCCAGCTCTGTCTATAACCCCAGCTCTGTCCATAACCCCAGCTCTGTCTATAACCCCAGCTCTGTCTATAACCCCAGCTCTGTCCATAACCCCAGCTCTGTCTATAACCCCAACTCTGTCCATAACCACAGCTCTGTCCATAACTCCAACTCTGTCTATATCCCCAACTCTGTCCATAACCACAGCTCTGTCCATAACTCCAACTCTGTCTATAACCCCAACTCTGTCCATAACCACAGCTCTGTCCATAACCCCAACTCTGTCCATAACCCCAGCTCTGTCTATAACCCCAGCTCTGTCTATAACCCCAGCTCTGTCCATAACCCCAGCTCTGTATATAACCACAGTTCTGTCCATAACCCCAACTCTGTCTATAACCCCAGCTCTGTCCATAACCACAGCTCTGTCCATAACTCCAACACTGTCCATAAACCCAGCTCTGTCTATAACCCCAACTCTGTCTATAATCCCAGCTCTGTCTATAACCCCAGCTCTGTCTATAACCCCAGCTCTGTCTATAACCCCAGCTCTGTATATAACCCCAGCTCTGTCTATAACCCCAGCTCTGTCCATAACCCCAGCTCTGTCTATAACCACAGCTCTGTCTATAACCACAGTTCTGTCCATAACCCCAGCTCTGTCTATAACCACAGCTCTGTCTATAACCACAGCTCTGTCCATAACCCCAGCTCTGTCTATAACCACAGCTCTGTCCATAACCCCAGCTCTGTCCATAACCCCAGCTCTGTTTATAACCCCAGCTCTGTCCATAACCCCAGCTCTGTCTATAACCCCAGCTCTGTATATAACCACAGCTCTGTCCATAACCCCAGCTCTGTCTATAACCCCAGCTCTGTCTATAACCCCAGCTCTGTCCATAACCTCAGCTCTGTCTATAACCGCCTGCACCTGTTTCACTATACTAGTGGTAACAGAGGGAGTTTAGGTCACTATAAGAGTGTGTTGAGGTTCTGTGAAGGTTGTAGATTTTTAATTATGATAAACTATTGTAGCGAACTCTCCCTTGTGGGGGATATATCACAGGGTTATCAAGGCTTGGTTCATTATGTCGTTATGTTGTGATAGTTGCACACACGTTGGTTACATGTTGGCTGACTATCCTGTTCAACCATAGATGTTGAAACACCCGGGGTTCAAAACCCGTTACTTCTTCTGGGCAAAGCAACTGCCCCTCTGCCTGACAGAAGACAAAATTAGTCAGCTGAGTTAAAGACTGTGCTCTTAGCGTTAATGGCTTTCTGCCAGCAGCTAATTGAGCTCCTATCTCATGTTAGAGGTCAAATGATCTCAGTATCTATCCAGCTAGCACATTTGGATCCTTGGAAGGTGTAGGAAAATAACATTTTGGTTTCCAATTGGTTCTGGGATAGAAGCCACAAGTTCCATGTACTGACTTTTTAAAATTCTGAGATCAGAAGTGAACATTTCACCTATTCTGGGAATGTTTATTTTTAGGTTGCAGGGAGGTTCTGAGAACGTTTTACTCTGGTTCCAGGGAGGTTCTGAGAACGTTTTACTCTGGTTCCAGGGAGGTTCTGAGAACGTTTTACTCTGGTTCCAGGGAGGTTCTGAGAACGTTTTACTCTGGTTCCAAGGAGGTTCTGAGAACGCTTTACTATGGTTCCAGGCAGGTTCTGAGAATGTTTTACTCTGGTTCCAGGGAGGTTCTGAGGACGCTTTACTCTGGTTCCAGGGAGGTTCTGAGAATGTTTTACTCTGGTTCCAGGGAGGTTCTGGGGACGCTTTACTCTGGTTCCAGGGAGGTTCTGAGAATGTTTTACTCTGGTTCCAGGGAGGTTTGATTAACTCTCTTAGAATGGAAATTATACGTTATTTAAATATCTTCGTTAAAACTTTCACTGAATGTTTCAATACAATGTTTAATAAGACTGCTAGTTAGCTTTTTTTTTCTTAAAATCCAAGCACATATAAATGACATAATTTAGACAATCATCACGCAACACATTTATTTTTTATTGTGACACAGCATCCGTGAGATTCAAACCGATGATCTTCTGTTCTTTATCCATGGAATTCATCCACTGCGCCACCAGGATGGAGCAGGTGTGCCATGTTTTTATATATATATATATATACAAAGCTGTTAATTTTAGTCTATTCAAACAGACCCCATTTCATGGGAAACAGGCACTCATTAAGATCAGGTGTGGCCAACACCTGAACACATGGAATATATATATTTTTAAATATATGTTTTTAAACATTCTTGGAACATTCTCTGAATGTTACTAATATCTTCTTGTGGTTTTATGGAACATTCTTTAACGTTCTCTGAACAATTTGAGAACATGTTCTTAAATAGAAACATAAAGATACCTATAGGAAACGTTATCCTGAAGCACTGGAATTCCCACAGAAGAATGTTGTTTCTTAACGTTCTCTGAACTATTTGAGAGCATTCCTAACGTCAAACCAGTTGGAGAACGTTCCTAGAAGATTACCATTATTTAAATGAAATGTAACCATGTTTGAACTTTTAGGAAATGTTCTGTTAAAATAATGAAATACAAAGAAAAATAACGTTATCTGTCAAGTTCCTTAAATGTGCTGAGAAAGTTTGAAAGCCAAGCAACTTTCCTGCACTATTCCCAGAAAGTTGTGGGAAGGTTGCTTACAAAATAACCATAGGACCACCGCGCTCTCAACAAGTTCTTTGAAACATACGGTTGTCAGAACGTTGTCTGCTAGCTGGGTAACACATTGAATCATCCGTGTAAATGTTTCTCTTCTTAAGATCCTTATCCACCTTACCCCTTCACACGGGCACATTAGGAGAACATACAGTCCATATATCTACACACCATCTCTGCTGTCCACACGGCTAGGTCTGCATGTATGTCTTCATTCATACTGAATGGGAAATAAATGTATGCAAAATCCCTGCTATGGCCTCCAGCTTTGTAATTTGACGAACAAGATGCTTAAATAAATCAACCAATACCCTTTGACACACACTCTCTCTCTCTCTCTCTCTTTCTCTCTGTCTCTCTTTCTCTCTCTGTTTCTCTCTCTTTCTCCTTCTCTTTCTCTCTCTCTCTCTCTCTTTCTCTCTCTCTTTCTCTCTCTTTTTCTCTCTTTCTTTCTCTCTTTCTCTCTCTCTGTTTCTCTCTGTCTCTCTTTCTCTCTCTGTTTCTCTGTTTCTCTTTCTCTCTCTCTTTCTCTCTCTGTTTCTCTGTTTCTCTTTCTCTCTCTCTTTCTCTCTCTCTGTTTCTCTCTGTCTCTCTTTCTCTCTTTGTTTCTCAGTTTCTCTCCCTCTCTCTCTCTCCTTCTCTGTCTCTGTTTCTCTGTTTCTCTGTTTCTCTGTTTCTCTGTTTCTTCTCTTTCTCTCTCCCTCTCTCCCTCTCTCTCTCTCTCTCTCTCTCTGTTTCTCTCTGTTTCTCTCTCTTTCTCTCTCTGTTTCTCTCTGTTTATCTCTCTTTCTCTCTCTCTTTCTCTCTTTCTCTCTTTCTCTCTCTCTTTCTCTCTCTCTGTTTCTCTCTCTCTCTTTCTATCTCTGTTTCTCTGTTTCTCTCTCTCTCTCCTTCTCTCTGTCTCTGTTTCTCTGTTTCTCTGTTTCTCTCTCTCTCTTTCTCTCTCTTTCTCCCTCTCTTTCTCTCTCTCTCTCTCACTGTCTCTCTCTGTTTCTCTGTTTCTCTCTGTTCATCTCTGTTTCTCTCTCTCTCTGTTTGTCTCTCTTTCTATCTCTCTCTCCCCCTCTCTCTCCCTCTCTCTCTCTCTCTCCCTCTCCATGTCTCTCTCTCTCTCTCCGCCTCTCTCTCACGCTTTCCATTCACAGCGTATAGAGGCGACTGAGTGGCTGGGCTATAAATTAGGTGAACAAAACTAGCTGTCTGGCTCTATGGTAATTGGCTGTGCTGTCCGCTGTTATATGTTTCTATCCAGCCAGTTGTTATTCAGAATCATAAAACACAATGACTGCACATAATGATATTTCCTGGGAGGGGAGACAGACAGGCGGGCAGGCAGGCGAACAGGCGGAGAAGCATTTGAATATATTTTAAGGAGATTTAGCTGCTGTGCCTTCAGCACCAAGCATCGTGCCGTAACCAACATCATTCTTTACCCTGGCTTTATTAAATGTAATGTAGTGCTCTACTGTTGCCATTCAATCCCATACAGGATAGAATTATTACAGAGGTATTTATACTGAATGCTGATGATGGAGAGAGTAGCTCGGGTTGAATTGTTTTGTCCCTGGCAACTAAATCTAGACTTTGGCTTCAGCAACACTGTATTGTATATCAGTGTCTTAATTACTGATGTTCAAATCAAATCGCATGTTTTTGGTCACATACACATATCTACCAGATGTTATTCAAAATGCTTGTGTTTCCGTGCTGAAGTATCTAACAATTCACAACAATTCACAATACTACACACAAAACTAAATGAAAATAATGGGATTAAGAAATATATACATATTAGGATGAGCAATGTCGGAGTGGAATGAACTATTATGCAGTAGAATACAGTATATACATATGACATTTGTAAAACATTAAAGAAAACATTATTAAAGTGGCCAGTGATTCCATGTCTATGTACATGGGGAAGCAGCCTCTAAGGTGCAGTGTTGAGTAACCAGGTGGTAGTCGGCTAGTGATGGCTCTTTAACAGTCTGATGGCCTTGAGATAGAAGGCTGTTTTTCAGTCTCTCGGTCCCAGCTTGGATGCACCTGTACTGACCTCGCCTTCTGGATGATAGCGGGGTGAACAGGCCGTGGCTCGGGTGGTTGTTGTCCTTGATGATCTTTTTGGCCTTCCTGTGACATCGGGTGGTGTAGGTGTCATGGAGGGCAGGTAGTTTGCCCCTCGGTGATGCGTTGGGCTGACCGCACCACCCTCTGGATAGGAGGTGATGCAGTTGCCATACCAGGCGGTGATACGGCCCGACAGGATGCTCTCAATTGTGCATCTGTAAAAGGGTTTTTCAGTGACAAGCCAAATTTCTTCAGCCTCCTGAGGTTGAAGAGGTGCTGTTGCGCTTTCTTCACCACACTGTCTTTGTGGGTGGGCCATTTCAGATTGTCAGTGATGTGTACGCAGAGAAACTTTAAGCTTTCACTTACAGTGACAAAGTTATTATGACATTCTGTAATTGAAGGGGACAAAGAAAATGTCAAAATGGCCTACGATGGAAGCTTAAATTACAGAAATTCCAAAGTAAACACACCAAGTTTTATCATCAACAGTCAAACACTCATAAATTGCTGTCTGCAAATAACACATTTGATTTATAAAGTGCTTTTACAGATGCTTTGCAAGGTTCTGTATGAGGGAGAAATGTGTTCAATAGAATACACAATAACATTCCGTATGTACTGTATAACACAAACAAAACAAACACTCATTAGTCATGTAAACCCTCTTAAGGATCCGCCCCTTTAAAAAAAAAGAAATTTGCATAAAATGACACACCCCAATCTAACTGCCTGTAGCTCAGGACCTGAAGCAAGGATGTGCATATTATTGACACCATTTGAAAGGAAACACTGAAGTTTATGGAAATGTGAAATTAATGTAGCAGAACACATTGGTAAAAGATAATACAAAGAAAATAAGCATGTAGCAAAAAGCTACTGAATAGTTCATAGAAAGCACTTAGAGTGAAAGCAGATTGATCTACACGTGTCATACGATCGATACATTGTCTGACGTTCACTTTTTACATCCACAAAACCTGGCTGGTGTCTAAGACAGCATACCTGGTTACAAAAAAACAACCGAAGGACCCCTCACGACACAACGCCACGACACAACGCCACGACACAACGCCACGACACAACCCTCACGACACAACCCTCACGACACAACGCCACGACACAACGCCACGACACAACGCCACGACACAACGCCACGACACAACCCTTACGACACAACGCCACGACACAACGCCACGACACCACGCCACGACACAACCCTCATGACACAACGCCACGACACAACGCCACAACGCCACGACACCGCGCCACGACACAACGCCACGACACAACGCCACGACACAACCCTCACGACACAACGCCATGACACAACGCCACGACACAACGCCACGTCACAACGCCACGACACAACGCCACGACACAACGCCACGACACAACGCCATGACACAACGCCACGACACCACGCCACGACACAACGCCACGACACCACGCCACGACACAACGTCACGTCACAACGCCATGACACAACGCCACGACACAACCCTCACGACACAACGCCACGTCACAACGCCACGACACAACGCCATGACACAACGCCACGACACAACCCTTACGACACCACGCCACGACACAACGCCACGACACAACGCCACGACACAACGCCACGACACACCGCCACGACACAACGCACACGACACAACGCCACGACACAACGCCACGACACAACGCCACGACACAACGCCATGACACAACGCCACGACACCACGCCACGACACCACGCCACGACACAACGCCACGACACAACGCCACGACACAACGCCACGACACAACGCCACGACACAACCCTCACGACACAACGCAACGACACAACGCCACGACACAACCCTCACGACACAACGCCACGACACAACGCCACGACACAACCCTCACGACACAACGCCATGACACAACCCTCACGACACAACGCCACGTCACAACGCCACGACACAACGCCACGACACAACGCCACGACACAACCCTCACGACACAACGCCACGACACAACGCCACGACACAACGCCACGTCACAACGCCACGACACAACGCCACGTCACAACGCCACGACACAACGCCATGACACAACCCTCACGACACAACGCCACAACGCCACGACACAACGCGACGACACAACGCCACGACACAACCCTCACGACACAAGGCCACGACACAACGCCACGACACAACGCCACGTCACAACGCTACGACACAACGCCACGACACAACGCCACGACACAACGCCACGACACCACGCCACGACACAACGCCACGACACAACGCCACGACACAACGCCTCTCCCTATGTGAACTACATGTTGTGTGCATGTACTGACATGTGTACTGACATGTGTACTGACATGCATGTGTAACTGTATAATCAACACTATGTGTTCATGTTTTTTTTAAATGTATGAAAATTGTAAAATCATTTGTTCTGTTCTGTCTTTTTCTAGACTAGCTGCCGCCATTGGCTAGTGGAGGATTCGAATAAATCAAAACCATCCACAGGGTCATGGGTTATCGTGTTCTGTTGATATTTTCTCCTTGACCTCGAGGTGGAGCAGGTCGGTCAGTGAAAACATTCGGCCAGTGTTGGACGCTTACTGTTTGTTTGACTGGGGAAGATGCATTGAAAACAGTCGGCCAGTGTTGGACGCTTACTGTTTGTTTGACTGGGGAAGATGCATTGAAAACAGTCGGCCAGTGTTGGACGCTTACTGTTTGTTTGACTGGGGAAGATGCATTGAAAACAGTCGGCCAGTGTTGGACGCTTACTGTTTGTTTGACTGGGGAAGATGCATTGAAAACAGTCGGCCAGTGTTGGACGCTTACAGTTTGTTTGACTGGGGAGGATGCATTGAAAACAGTCGGCCAGTGTTGGACGCTTACAGTTTGTTTGACTGGGGAAGATGCATTGAAAACAGTTGCTATGTAGTGTCTTAGAAAGATCAGGAACACTTAGTCTGAACGGTACCAAAGGACTTTATAATACATTCATAACCCATACATGTGGTATTCATAAACAGTATGTAAATCCTAATGTAGGCCCTTCACATTAAGTAGTCTCTATTTGAAACTCCCGTGACTTATTCCTGTTACACCACTGCAGTATGATTAGAGGAATAGATGGGTTTTCTTTGCCAAGTAAAAAAATAAATAAATGGTAAGATCTTTTAAACATTTTTATTTGTTTAACAATACGAAACATCCCCCATGCACATACATTTCAATCCCATTGAGCACGTCTGGAACCTGTTGGATTGGAGGGCCATTCCCCCCAGAAATGTCCGGGAACTTGCAGGTGCCTTGGTGGAAGAGTTGGGTAACATCTCACAGCAAGAACGGGCAAATCTGGTGCAATCTTTGTTCAGGGACACATTATTCTATTTCTGTTAGTCACATGTCTGTGGAACTTGTTCAGTTTATGTCTCAGTTGTTGAATCTTGTTAAACGGTCATTACAAATATTTACACATGTTAAGTTTGCTGAAAATAAACTTGGTTGACTGTGAGAGGGCGCTTCTTTTTTTAGCCGAGTTTATTTGCCCATAGAAAGTCTGTTATGACCGAATATACTTTTTTTAAAAGAATGTCTTCGGTGGTGTAATTGTTATTATGGAGAATAAATGTAATAAACTTTGGAAGCCGTTCCGTTCTGAAGAGGTATATTCTGCCTGTAAGATTCACGGGACGATTATGACATTTAATTAGATCATATTTCATATCGTTGAGTAATGGAATGAAGATATCTTTATATATTTTTTTTGTTTGTTGTCCTGTATGAAGTATTTGACATGTTTTCCAGTCCACATAAAGACTGCAGTTGTTCAGTTTTCTTTTGCTTTTTCCTATTGACATTTTTGTCCCCCCCCCCACACACTTAAACTTTATATCCTGATCTCTGTTTTTAGTGATTATTTTTTTTATCTGCTGATAATTACTTCAAGGATTGTTGAGTTTAAGAAGGGTGTAGGATCAATCTGACAGTTGTTCAATTCTGATTTTCACTGAAGCGTTTAAAATGGTCGTTAATCACGTTGTTGTTTCTGATTAATACGTCTGTATCTTTATCATTTAAAATTCTAACTGGTTTGTGCATTTGTTTTGTGAGGGCTAGGAAATATTTATCAGGTTTATTTCCCAGTAGCTTTATTTGAAACTAACCTGTACAGTAGTTGTTGGCTCCCTTCAAAAGTCAAATATCATATTCCGGCTTAAGTTCAGAAATTGTATTTTCTTCTTTACCTTGTAAAGATATTTTATGGACTTTTTTTCTAAAATGGTGATTTCTTTCATTTAAATTTCTAACTCAGATTTCACTTTTGCCGAGTATGAGACTATCATTCCCCTAATTTACGCCTTAAAAGCATCCCAAATTATATTGGAGGTCGGCTTTTCTCTGTCCTCTATGTCTACATTTGTAACGGTGAAGGTTTTTATTTGCTCATTTATTGTATTTAATACATTTTGGGTCTTGAAGATGCGCTCTGTTCATTCTCCATATTCTGTCGCTAAGTAAATTTTTTTGTTGGTGTAATTAAGCATGATACCTGAGGATGATCCAATGTGTTCTAGATTTTTAAACCCAGTAAATTGTTGAGAACATTTTTGGAGAGAAAAAAAATGTTGTCAACTCTTGAATAACTTTTCTTACATTGAGAAAATAAACGGAGTAGTCTTTTGTTGTTGGGAATATAGTGATCTCCAGGTGTCCTGTCAATTGTTTGTAGAGATACATTTTTTTCAACCTTTTTGGAGGTTCTTTAATTTTCGCTTTTTTTATTGCTACATCTTTCAATCTTATCGAATGTATGATTTAGGTTACCTGCTAAAATAATTGTTCCTGTCTGGATTTGCCCCTGGTGGGTTATACAATCAAATCAATGTGTATGAAAAATAAGCGAGGTACAATTCAATATTACAAAACGGCCTTCTTGGTCCATGTGTTTGGATATAAGGGAAAAAGGTGTATTCTTATTTATCAGGATGCCTACACCTCTGCTGTTACTACAGTAGGTGGCAGTATAGACCTCTACCTACACCTCTGCTGTTACTACATTTGTTGGCAGCATGGGCCTCTTCAACCCAGCTGCTCTTTTAATATTCAATTACATTTCCTTTTTAAGTATAACTCTAGCAGGAAAACCACATCTGCTGACAATCTCTTTAAGTGTTCAAGAGCCATATGCTTTTTTCCCCCCATCGTTGAGTCCATGCACATTCAATGTAATAAGTTTGGATTTTGTTGGTCTTGTATAAAATCAAAGTTAACTTTGTCTGTTCCGTCCATCTTTGAAGAACCAGATAAAACTGGTTTTAGAAGACATGTCTTATGAAGCAGTGGGCATATGAAGCAGTGGCGGTCAGTGACGTTTAAGATGAGGGAGGACATTTCATTTTTTCATGACCATGGCCTTATTTCTATTACATCCTATTGGATAACAGTCATTCATATTCCATTCACCCAGTTCAATGTAACAGCGAGAGGTCTAGGCTACTACATGATACTAAAAATGTTCCTTTACCCATCATGAGGTTGCTACAACCTAGCCTAGGAATGAAAGTTTACAACGTAGGTGCACACAGGTCGAGAGAAACATTTGAGGGGATAGACACATTAAATACCTGCCTTACACACTCTTGCCTGCATCTAGCTAATATAGGGTGAAATCATTTGTCCAACAGTTGCAAACAAGGGATTCTATTAGAAAAATTCAGCTATATTTCTTCCCATTTTGGTCCGTTTGCTTCCATTTAAGAAACACTTTTAAACAGAATTGGGGGATTGAAGACACTCCTGATCACGCGTAAACACAGTTCACTTTCCTAGCAGCCACGTTGTATTCCTTCTTTCCTCCTCCCACCTTGTCCCTTCGCTTGTGGACTTCAATGCACAACACATCAGCTGTATGTGACCAGGCAACAAAAAAACTTTCCAAGCCAAACCATATCATAACCACTGCACACAGCCTACATAGTTGTCACCATATTAGCTAAAGTAACGTCATAATCAACATAGCTAATAGAAGAGGCTAAGTAGTAGTTTCAGCAAGTAGTTTAGCCCTTACAGTTTAGCTCTTACACTGGCAATACATTTGTTAAACCAAAAGCTTACCTTGACTTGGACGAGTTCCAGTGTTGTGTTGGATAGTCATAGCCAGCTAGCTAGCATAGCATCCTTCTGTTTGAGCAGGGTGTTTGAGTAGGCTAAACTAGCTAGCTGCATTTGATATTTAAGTAAGTGAAACTGAAAGTTAAAAAAATATGAAATATTTATCTCCCAGTTGCTTCTCCTTCATTTTGGAAGAAATTAATTTGTTTAAAACTGTTCAACTATTCTTTCTCTCTCTTTGAGTCAACTACTTACCACATTTTATGCACTGCCGTGATAGCTAGCTGAAGCTTATGCTTTCAGTACTAGATTCATTCTCTGATCCTTTGATTGGGTGAACAATATGTCAGTTCATGCCACAAGAACTCAAATAGGTTGAAGGATGTCCTTCGGGAAGTTGTCATAATAACTGTGTAAGTCTATGGAAGCGGGTGAGAACCATGAGCCTCCTAGGTTTTGTATTGAAGTCAATGTACCCAGAGGAGGACGGAAGCTAGATGTCCTCCAGTTACACCATGGTGCTACCCTAAATCAAATCCAAATCAAATTTATTTGTTACATACACATGGTTAGCAGATGTTAATGCGAGTGTAGCGAAATGCTTGTGCTTCTAGTTCCGACAATGCAGTAATAACCAACGAGTAATCTAACTAACAATTCCAAAACTACTACCTTATACACACAAGTGTAAAGGGATAAAGAATATGTACATAAAGATATATGAATGAGTGATGGTACAGATCGGCATAGGCAAGATGCAGTAGATGGTATCGAGTACAGTATATACATATGAGATGAGTATATAAACAAAGTGGCATAGTTTAAAGTGGCTAGTGATACATGTATTACATAAAGATGCAGTAGATGATATAGAGTACAGTATATACGTATACATATGAGATGAATAATGTAGGGTATGTAAACATTATATTAAGTAGCATTGTTTAAAGTGGCTAGTGATATATTTTACATCAATTCCCATCAATTCCCATTATTAAAGTGGCTGGAGTTGAGTCAGTGTGTTGGCAGCAGAAACTCAATGCTTGCGTCGAGCAATCCCGTATCCGGGAGCGTAATCATAGCCTCAAGCTCATTACCATAACGCAACGTTAACTATTCATGAAAATCGCAAATGAATTGAAAGAAATATATTCACTCACAAGCTTAGCCTTTTGTTAACAACACTGTCATCTAAGATTTTCAAAATGTGCTTTTCAACCATAGCTACACAAGCATTTGTGTAAGAGTATTGATAGCTAGCATAGCACTAAGCCTAGCATTCAGCAGGCAACATTTTCACAAAAACAAGAAAAGCATTCAAATAAAATCATTTACCTTTGAAGAACTTTGGATGTTTTCAATGAGGAGACTCAGTTATATAGCAAATGTTCATTTTTTCCAAAAAGATTATTTGTGTAGGAGAAATCGCTCCGTTTTGTTCATCACGTTTGGCTAAGAAAACCCCCCGAAAATTCAGTCATTACAACGCCAACTTTTTTTCCAAATTAACGCCATATAATATCCCATTTAGCAGACGCTTTTGTCCAAAGCGACTTACAAGTCGGCTGGGGCCACTACCTTCACATATGGGTGGTCCCAGTGGGAAACGAACCCACGACGCTTGGCGTTGCAAGCGCCATGCTCTACCGACTGAGCCACACAGGGCCATAATATCGACAGAAAAATTTAGAATCAATCCTCAAGGTGTTTTTCACATATCTATTTGATGATAAATCATTCGTGGCAGTTGGGTTTCTCCTCAGTAGCAAACGGAAAAGTACTGCAGCTGGAGATTATGCAATAATTGCGACGGAGGACACCAAGCGACCACCTGGTAAATGTAGTGTCTTATGGTCAATCTTCCAATGATATGCTTACAAATACGTCACAATGCTGCAGACAGAAAACGACGGAAAGTGTAAGCTCATTCGTGGCCCATTCACAGCCATATAAGGAGTCATTGAAACACAGCGCCTTCAAAATCTGGGGCACTTCCTGTTTGAAATTTCATCTTGGTTTGGCCTGTAGCACTCACAGACAATTTCTTTGCAGTTTTGGAAACATCAGAGTGTTTTCTTTCCAAAGCTGTCAATTACAGTGCCTTGCGAAAGTATTCGGCCCCCTTGAACTTTGCGACCTTTTGCCACATTTCAGGCTTCAAACATAAAGATATAAAACTGTATTTTTTGTGAAGAATCAACAACAAGTGGGACACAATCATGAAGTGGAACGACATTTATTGGATATTTCAAACTTTTTTAACAAATCAAAAACTGAAAAATTGGGCGTGCAAAATTATTCAGCCCCCTTAAATTAATACTTTGTAGCGCCACCTTTTGCTGCGATTACAGCCGTAAGTCGCTTGGGGTATGTCTCTATCAGTTTTGCACATCGAGAGACTGAATTTTTTTCCCATTTCTCCTTGCAAAACAGCTCGAGCTCAGTGAGGTTGGATGGAGAGCATTTGTGAACAGCAGTTTTCAGTTCTTTCCACAGATTCCCGATTGGATTCAGGTCTGGACTTTGACTTGGCCATTCTAACACCTGGATATGTTTATTTTTGAACCATTCCATTGTAGATTTTGCTTTATGTTTTGGATCATTGTCTTGTTGGAAGACAAATCTCCGTCCCAGTCTCAGGTCTTTTGCAGACTCCATCAGGTTTTCTTCCAGAATGGTCCTGTATTTGGCTCCATCCATCTTCCCATCAATTTTAACCATCTTCCCTGTCCCTGCTGAAGAAAAGCAGGCCCAAACCATGATGCTGCCACCACCATGTTTGAAAGTGGGAATGGTGTGTTCAGGGTGATGAGCTGTGTTGCTTTTACGCCAAACATAACATTTTGCATTGTTGCCAAAAAGTTCAATTTTGGTTTCATCTGACCAGAGCACCTTCTTCCACATGTTTGGTGTGTCTCCCAGGTGGCTTGTGGCAAACTTTAAACAACACTTTTTATGGATATCTTTAAGAAATGGCTTTCTTCTTGCCACTCTTCCATAAAGGCCAGATTTGTGCAATATACGACTGATTGTTGTCCTATGGACAGAGTCTCCCACCTCAGCTGTAGATCTCTGCAGTTCATCCAGAGTGATCATGGGCCTCTTGGCTGCATCTCTGATTAGTCTTCTCCTTGCATGAGCTGAAAGTTTAGAGGGACGGCCAGGTCTTGGTAGATTTGCAGTGGTCTGATACTCCTTCCATTTCAATATTATCGCTTGCACAGTGCTCCTTGGGATGTTTAAAGCTTGGGAAATCTTTTTGTATTCAAATCCGGCTTTAAACGTCTTCACAACAGTATCTCGGACCTGCCTGGTGTGTTCCTTGTTCTTCATGATGCTCTCTGCGCTTTTAACGGACCTCTGAGACTATCACAGTGCAGGTGCATTTATACGGAGACTTGATTACACACAGGTGGATTGTATTTATCATCATTAGTCATTTAGGTCAACATTGGATCATTCAGAGATCCTCACTGAACTTCTGGAGAGAGTTTGCTGCACTGAAAGTAAAGGGGCTGAATAATTTTGCACGCCCACTTTTTCAGTTTTTGATTGTTAAAAAAGTTTGAAATATCCAATAAATGTCGTTCCACTTCATGATTGTGTCCCACTTGTTGTTGATTCTTCACAAAAAAATACAGTTTTATATCTTTATGTTTGAAGCCTGAAATGTGGCAGAAGGTCGCAAAGTTCAAGGGGGCCGAATACTTTCGCAAGGCACTGTATATGCATAGTCGAGCATCTTTTCGTGACAAAATATCTTGTTTAAAACGGGAATGTTTTTCATTCAAAAATTAAAATAGCACCCCCTATATCCAAGAAGTTATTAACAGTCTGATGGCCTTGAGATAGAAGCTGTTTTTCAGTCTCTTGGTCCCAGCTTTGATGCACCTGTACTGACCTCGCTTTCTGGATGATAGAGGGGTGAACAGGCAGTGGCTCGGGTGGTTGTTGTCCTTGATGATCTTTATGGCCTTCCTGTGACATCGGGTGGTGTAGGTGTCCTGGAGGGCAGGTAGTTTGCCCCCGGTGATGCGTTGTGCAGACCTCACTATCTTCTGGAGAGCCTTAAGGTTGTGGGCGGAGCAGTTGCCGTACCAGGCGGTGATACAGCCCGACAGGATGCTCTCGATTGTGCATCTGTAGAAGTTTGTGAGTGCTTTTGGTGACAAGCCAAATTTCTTCAGCATAACATAAAACAATTCTGCGCCGTCTTCACGGTGCTGTCTGTGTGGGTAGACCAATTCAGTTTGTCTGTGATGTGTACGCCGAGGAACTTAAAACTTACTACCCTCTCCACTACTGTCCCATCGATGTGGATAGGGGGGTGTTCCCTCTGCTGTTTCCTGACGTCCACAATCATCTCCTTAGTTTTGTTGACGTTGAGTGTGAGGTTATTTTCCTGACACCACACTCCGAGGGCCCTCACCTCCTCCCTGTAGGTCGTCTCGTCGTTGTTGGTAATCAAGCCTACCACTGTTGTGTCGTCCGCAAACTTGATGATTGAGTTGGAGGCGTGCGTGGCCACGCAGTCGTGGGTGAACAGGGAGTACAGGAGAGGGCTCAGAACGCACCCTTGTGGGACCCCAGTGTTGAGGATCAGCGGTTTGGAGATGTTGTTGCCTACCCTCACCACCTGGGGGCGGCCCGTCAGGAAGTTCAGTACCCAGTTGCACAGGGCGGGGTCGAGACCCAGGGTCTCGAGCTTGATGACGAGCTTGGAGGGCACTATAGTGTTGAATGCCGAGCTGTAGTCGATGAACAGCATTCTCACATAGGTATTCCTCTTGTCCAGATGGGTTAGGGCAGTGTGCAGTGTGATTGCGATTGCGTTGTCTGTGGACCTATTTGGACGGTAAGCAAATTGGAGTGGGTCTAGGGTGTCAGGTAGGGTGGAGGTGATATGGTCCTTGACTAGTCTCTCAAAGCACTTCATGAAGACGGAAGTGAGTGCTTCGGGGCAGTAGTCGTTTAGCTCAGTTACCTTAGCTTTCTTGGGAACAGGAACAATGGTGGCCCTCTTGAAGCATGTGGGAACAGCAGACTGGGATAGGGATTGATTGAATATGTCCGTAAACACACCAGCCAGCTGGTCTGCAATGCTCTGAGGGGGCGGCTGGGGATGCCGTCTGGGCCTGCAGCCTTGCGAGGGTTAACACGTTTAAATGTTTTACTCACCTCGGCTGCAGTGAAGGAGAGGGCTGTTGAGGCTACTGTAGACTTTCCTTGCAAAATTGTGTTTTAAGAAATTATTTCGTGACGTGATTATAAATGATAAAACCTAGTATACTTTTATCTAAAAGTTATAACTTTTGAAAATGTTTTACCATTTAATGTTTTTTTTAAATTCACTGAAGAGGATGGTCCTCCCCTTCTTCTGAGGAGCCTCCACTGATATGAAGGCAGTAGCCTGACGGGTAGGAGTGTTGGGTCAGTAATTGAAAGGTTGCTGGATTGAATCCCAGAGCCGAAAAGGTAAAAATCTGTTCTTCTGAGCAAGGCTGGAAGCCACCCTCACCTCTCTGATTCAGAAGGGTTGGATTAAATGCGGAAGACTCATTGCAGTTGAATGCATTCAGTTGTAAAACATGGCTAGGTATCTTCCTTCATTCCATGGAATGGGGCAGAAATAGTTAATTCATAGCGCATGTGGCCTGAGCAGACATTTCACAGAAAAAGTATAAAGTAAAGTACTGTTTTGTACTTTGTGGCGCAATGCCTTTTTAGGGATTTTAAAGCTTCAACTACTTCCCTAATGAACCAACAGTCTGTTGATTATGTCATTGTGCATACATTGGAGAAAGACTGCCACTTAAAGGAAAACTCCACCAAAAAAGTATATTTTGGTATTTGTTTAATTAGTCCATTATTGATATCTGTCTAGTTCTTCTATCCAGTGTTTTTGTTATTTTTCCCATCTTAATATTTTCTTTTTATTGGCCAGTCTGCAACTCTGCCTAGAACGCCAGCATCCAGGAGAAGCCTCTTCACTGTTGACGTTGAGACTGGTGGTTTGTGGGTACTATTTAATGAAGCTGCCAGTTGAGGACTTGTGAGGGTACTGTTTCTCAAACTAGACACTCTAACGTACGTCTATTCTGGTTAGAGCCAGTTTGCGCTGTTCTGTGAAGGGAGTAGTACACAGGTTTATATGAGATCTTTAGTTTCTTGGCAATTACTCACATAGAAGAGCACATGAAAACTATCTTTTGGTATTTGTTTCATTCGTCCATTGTTAGCATAGTCCCCAAAAGTTTTCAAGATATGCAACTTTGAGAATACAGAATTCTGGCCTGTGTGATACGAAGCAAAAAGCAGCATCATGTTCAGAAAAATGCATCATACAGAGATGATGTATATATTTTCAAAGTTACATATCTTGAAACTTGATTTCTGAAATGCAAAGAATTTTGGGACTATATGAACAATGGGCTTACGAAACAAATACCAAAATATTGTTTTTGAGTGGAGTATTCCTTTTAAGTATTGTGGTTAGTTTGTATTGCCTTTTAAATTAAATTAAAATATAGTGGCTAGTGGGGGTCTACTTGGGGAGAGAGGGTCCAACGTGAGACTGAGATGAGTGGAGGCCAAATTTCAATCTAACAACTATCGCTGCCAAACCGACAGGCAGCAGCAATTTTCTGTTGATTCAACATTCAGCTGAAGCTTAGCTTCCTCCTCTCCCACTGTGATGACTTATTCTTCTCTATCGCTCTGTGTGTGTGTGTGTGTGTGTGTGTGTGTGTGTGTGTGTGTGTGTGTGTGTGTGTGTGTGTGTGTGTGTGTGTGTGTGTGTGTGTTCATTCTGTTGGTCTTATCCTGTTGCAGCATCTGCTTCTGAAGCTTGGAGGCTTAGACAGGGGTTTAATAGGAACGCCCTGAAGACTTTACCACGGGTGTAGGCAGGAAGTGTTGGCTGGACTTCCTGCCGGTTGGAACTGTGTTCTGTGGATCTCTCTGCTATCACAGAACATATCTGTTGGCCAGGTGGATGCTGAGATGATGTTGAGGAGGCAGGTTTCTCTCTGCAAAGGTTTTAACTCACTCACATATCTAGGGGTTTGTGTCTCAGTGTGTGATTCTCAGAACGTTGGGTAGGAGAGCCTCACGAATCAACCTACAATTAGAGAGAGAGACAGTTGTAAATGGCCGGTGTTCCAACAGTTCTTGGTTTGTCTAAATTACAGATGGATTTGTGAGTAGCTTCCTATTTCTTGATGGTGTGGAATAATCTCTGTGTGAGAGAGATAGAGATATAGAAATAGGTACCTCCTGCCATTCAATTATTTTCCCCTTGTACACTTACTTAAAAGCCATTTATTGAAAATACTGGGCCAATTACAAACAGTTAGTATAGAGTGTCCTTCAAAACATCCAGTCTGAAAATGAATATAATTATTTTTATTTGAAAATGTTAACTTTTCAGAATAGCTGTTATGTACCTCTTTGATTTATTTTCATGCTGTCAGACATACCTCTTCCCCTGAGGAAGTTTCTGCAGTTCCCTGGTGTACGGTTGTCCATCTAATCAACACTCATGGTAATGTGATTTAGTAGGAAATGGTTCTTTCTCTCCTTGCTCTCTGTCCCCTCCTCCTCTCATTCAGACAGGGTTCTTTTATAGACTCTCATTCTCTCCTTCTGCTGCCAAGCTTTTCTTCTGACAGACAGATACAATGTTCCTCCAGACTGCTGTGGCTGTTCTCACGCTTTCTGCTTCGACATTAAGAAAACATTTTTATTTTCTCCTGGCCTTCTCTCTCTCCCTCTGTTTCTCTGTTTCTCTATCTCCCATTCCTTTGTGTTCTCTCTTTCTCCATCTCTCTCTCTCTCTCTCTCTCTCTCTCTCTCTCCTTTTTCTCTCTCTCTCTCTCTCTTTATTTATTTTTCTCTCTCTGCCCATCTCTCCCCTCTCTCCCTCTGTTTCTCTATCTCCCATTCCTTTGTGTTCTCTCTTTCTCCATCTCTCTCTCCCTCTCTCTCTTTTTCTTTCTTTCTCTCTCTCTGCCCATCTTTCCCCCTCTCTCCCCTCTGTTTCTCTTTATTTCTCTTTCTACCTCTCCCTTTCCCTCACACTCTCTCAACAATGTCAGTCCATCTACCTCTTCTTTCTCTCCAGTGACACTCCCTCCCCTCTGCTTTCTCTCTCTCCTTGTCAACCAATGCCAAAAAACATTGAATGAAACCCTTTCCTCCTCTCTCCCCCAGCCCCTCCTTCTTCCCCCGCTTCCCTCAGACATGCATGCAGAACGTGCCCTGACTACCAGTCCTGTCTGTCGTTTAATTACTAATTACATACGCACTGACACCTCGCTCTACTGCTCCCTCTTTTCAGCCTGCAGGAAAACAGATCTCTCTCTCTCTTTCACCCACATATCTCTTTCTCCCCATCTCCCATTCTCTCCACCTCTCTCTCCCCCTCTCTCTCCTCACCTCTCTTTTCTCTCCCTCTCCCCCCTCTCTATCTCTCTCTCCTCACCTCGCTTTCTCTCTCTCCCTTTCCCCCCTCTCTCCACCTCTCTCTTTCCACCTCCCTCGCTCTCTCTCTCTGTCTCGCTCTCTCTTTCTCTCTCACTCTCTTGCTCTCTCTCTGTCCATCTCTCCCCCCTCCTCTCTCTCTCTCTCTCTCTCTCTCTCTCTCTCTCTCTCTCTCTCTCTCTCTCTCTCTCAATCTTCCACTCTCTCTCCCTCTCCCCTCTCTCCCTCTCTCTCTTTTTTCCCTCTCTCTCTCTCTCTCTCTTTCTCTCTCTCTCTCTCTCTCTCTCTCTCTCGCTTTCTCTGCCCATCTCTCTCCCTCTCCCCGTTCCCCTTCTCTCTGAATTCTTTTCTCTCAATTCAATTCAAAGGGCTTTATTGGCATGGGAAACATGTTTACATTGCCTAAGCAAGTGAAAGAGATAATAAACAAAAGTGAAATAAACAAAATAAATATAAATATCACGTTTTGAGGTAAGACCCAGATGCAGACAACATCAAATTAACAACAGTTTACTAATCCAACAGGGAAAGGCAAAAAACAGGTCTGGAAACAGCAGACAAAGGGCATGAAAGGGGATGTATGCGAAGGTCAACAGAAGTTGAACACCATGAAAGGGGATGTAACAACATGAAAGGGGATGTATGCGAAGGGAAAAAAGTTGAACAGCAGAGGGGGTGATCATTTTGGATAAACCGGGGGGGGGGAGTTTTCGAGATTCCACCCAGAGGGGCAGATCCCATGGTGGATAGCCATACCTTCTGCCCTGAGACGATTCCCGGGGAGCTGGGGTCCGATGGCGATCCGCTTGTCGTCGATATCTGGAGGTGGTCTTGAAGAGGGCCGACCGGGCTGTCCTCCAGGTATGACGACAGCGACGGACAAATGTCTGGGCAGAAGGTACGCTGACCTCTTCTTCCTGCTCGGTGAAGAGCAGGGGATGATACAACAGGTCACACGTCTTGCTGCTGTGATGGCACACTGCGCAATTTCACCCAATAGATATGGGAGTTTATCAAAATTTGATTTGTTTTTAAATACTTTGTGGTTCTGTGTAATCTGAGGAAAATATGTGTCTCTAATATGGTCATACATTGGGCAGAAGGTTAGGAAGTGCAGCTTAGTTTCCATCTCATTTTGTGGGCAGTGAGCACATAGCCTGTCTTCTCTTGAGAGCCGGGTCTGCCTTTGGCAGCCTTTCTCAATAGCAAGGCTATGCTCACTGAGTCTGTACATAGTCAAAGCGTTCCTTAATTTTGTGTCAGTGACAGTGGTCAGGTATTCTTCCACTGTGTACTTTCTGTTTAGGGCCAAACAGCATTCTAGTTTGCTATGTTTCTTTTGTGAATTATTTTCAATGTATCAAGAAATTATCTTTTTGTTTTCTCATGATTTGGTTGGGTCTAATTGTGTTGCTGTCCTGGGGCGCTGTGGGGTCTGTTTGTGTTTGTGAACAGAGCCCCAGGACCAGCTTGTTTAGGGGACTCTTCTCCAGGTTCATCTCTCTGTAGATGATGGCTTTGTTATGGAAGGTTTGGGAATCGCTTCCTTTTAGGTGGTTGTATAATTTTCTGTCTCTTTTCTGGATTTTGATAATTAGTGGGTATCGGCCTAATTCTGCTCTGCATCCATTATTTGGTGTTCTACGTTGTACACAGAGGATATTTTTTGCAGAATTCTGCATGCAGAGTCTCAATTTGGTGTTTGTCCCATTTTGTGAACTCTTGGTTGGTGAGCGGACCCCAGACCTCACAACCATATAGGGCAATGGTTTCTATAACTGTTCAAGTATTTTTTAGCCAGATGCTAATTGGTATGTCAAACTTTATGTTCCTTTTGATGGGGTAGAAGGCCTTCTCTCTCCATGCTACTTGCCGTGCTAGTTTCTGCCTGTGGCTCTGTGTGGTTTTGACTCTTCCTCCCTTCACCAGAGAATCATCCATAGAAACCCTCATCACACCTCATGCTGACTGCGACGATCTCTAGTCATTCGTATGTAAAACAGCGTCTGAATCAAGTGATAGACCTCTTAGTTAGAAAAAACAAAAACATGTTCATTCTTTTATATCAAAACAAACATTTTATTTGTCACATGCGCGGAATACAACAGGACCTTACCCATGCATAGATAATAAACAGTGAGTAGCAGCAGTGTACATAAGGGGGGGGGGGCAGTGACGTACTGGGCCGTACGCACTACCCTCAGTAGCGCTTATGATCGGTTGCCAAGCAGTTGCCATACCAGACGACAATGCAACCGGTCAAGATCTATAATAAATATCTTACTACACTTTTAAACATGAACACAATGATACAATAAGAGTTTTGACCTCACTGTGACCTCCGACCTCTCTAGTTCTTTCAAATATGTCGTCCTTCATCTTTGTATATTCCAGAAGAACACAAGGATAAGACGAAGAGACTTTTCTCCTTCACCTCAATAGCTTTCTGTCTTAATTCATGTTCCCTGCTTCATCAGCTCACGTTGCAGTGTAATGCTGCGCTCTCTCCTCTCTCTCTCTCTCTCTCTCTCTGTCTCTCTCTCTCTCTCTCTCTCTCTCTGTCTCTCTCTCTCTGTCTCTCTCTCTCTCAATTCAATTCAATTCAATTCAACGGGCTTTATTGGCATGGGAAACATGTGTTAACATTGCCAAAGCAAGTAAGGTATATAATATATAAAGTGAAATAAACAATAAAAATTAACAGTAGACATCACACATACAGAAGTTTCAAAACAATAAAGACATTACAAATGTCATATTATATATATATATATACAGTGTTTTTACAATGTGCAAATGGTAAAGGACACAAGATAAAATAAATAAGCATAGATATGTGTTGTATTTACAATGGTAATGGTCTCTCTCTCTCTCTCTCTCTCTCTCTCTCTCTCTCTCTCTCTCTCTCTCTCTCTCTCTCTCTCTCTCTGTCTCTCTCTCTCTCTGTCTCTCTCTCTCTCTCTCTCTCTCTCTCTCTCTCTCTCTCTCTGTCTCTGTCTCTGTCTCTGTCTCTCTCTCTCTCTCTCTCTCTCTCTCTCTCTCTCTCTCTCTCTCTCTCTCTCTCTCTCTCTCTGTCTCTCTCTCTGTCTCTGTCTCTCTCTCTCTCTCTCTCTCTCTCTCTCTCTCTCTCTCTCTCTCTCTCTCTCTCTCTCTCTCTCTCTCTCTCTCTCTCTCTCTCTCTCTCTCTCTCTCTCTGTGTGTGTGTGTGTCTGGGATGTGTGTGTTTGTGTATGTGTGAGTGTGTGTGTGTATGTGTGAGTGTGTGTGTGTATGTGTGAGTGTGCCTGTGTGTGTGTGTGAGAGAGAGAGAGCAGAAGATGCGTGGTAGATTGGACCAGCGGGGGAACCCACTCACACCCAGTAGACTAGCTGTTTCAATCCCATAATGTCCTTTCTGCTCTGCTCTCACTCCCTGTGTAACAATATGCAGTTCTTTGCAGGCGGGAACATCAATTTTCACTCTGTATTCTGCTTATGTGAAATTGATATGTCAGATAAGGGAAAATGACCCTGTTAGGAGATTAAAACTAGACACTCTTACAAGAAAAAATGAAGACAAGAAAAGGATAACCCTTTGAAAACCTCTTTTAAGGTGTTCCATTCCCTGTTGTGTTCCATGTAGAACCCTTTTGTGTTCCATGTAGAACCCTTTTGTGTTCCATGTAGAACCCTATTGTGTTCCATGTAGAACCCTTTTGTGTTCCATGTAGAACCCTTTTGTGTTCCATGTAGAACCCCTTTGTGTTCCATGTAGAACCCTTATGTGTGCCATGTAGAACCCCTTTGTGTTCCATGTAGAACCCCTTTGTGTTCCATGTAGAACCCCTTTGTGTTCCATGTAGAACCCTTTTGTGTTCCATGTAGAACCCCTTTGTGTTCCATGTAGAACCCCTTTGTGTTCCATGTAGAACCCCTTTGTGTTCCATGTAGAACCCTTTTGTGTTCCATGTAGAACCCCTTTGTGTTCCATGTAGAACCCCTTTGTGTTTCACGTAGAACCCTTTTGTGTTCCATGTAGAACCCTTATGTGTTCCATGTAGAACCCTCTGCGCTCTCTCGCTCTCTCACAGGGATAAATACACTGGGGTAAAATAAGGGAGACCTGAATGGGTTGGAGACCATCACAGGAAAAGGTGGAACAGATCAGGGCGTGACAGCCACCCCATGTAACCAAAGCAGTGGTGTGGCGTCTGTCCAGGGAATCAATGAAAACACTTGGTATGTAAAGCTTAAACACATTCTGATTATTTCATTGACCGCCAACATGATTTGTCACTGCTTTTTATTGATCTCACATCCCACAGCTGGTTGGACTGGAGGATGATATGGTGTTGGTGGAAAGCTATGGCTGGCAACAACACCTGACTCTGTACTTCAGGCCACTGACACAGATCAAGCAGTAGCAGCACTTCAGGTTGAATATCATTTTCATTGCATTGTATGAGGTTATTCTTCTTATCTAAACTTGGAAGGTGAATTGATCTGCAAGGTTGTAATGACTTAATTTTGTGTGGTTCTTTCCTGTTTTACAGCTTCAAAGCTCTGGAGCCTGGTGTTGTTGTCGCCAAGGAGCGTTCGGACCCAGTCTGCACAACGCTGACGTCCTTCCTCCCATAGATGGTCTGTCTGTACAAGCACCACCTGGACTGCACACCGCTAGACAAACTTATATTTTTGAGGAGATCAGGGAGTTTTTTGCGACGAAGAGGCAATGGGACATCACATGTCCTGACCCAAAGTCGAGGGCAGGACAGAAGCAGGCTCTCCGAAGATAGATTCCCTTGTTCATGCCTAGTTTGGACAGCACTAATCAGCACTGTCTGCAGTGCCTCTATTAAATAAATGACTCTCTCCTAACACACACACACACACACACGCATGCACGCACGCACGCACGCACGCACGCACGCACGCGCACACACACACACACACACACACACACACACACACACACACACACACACACACACACACACACACACACACACACGCACACGCACACGCACGCACGCACACACACACGCACACACACACGCCATACGTTGCTGCTACTATTTTTTATCCTGCTGCTCAGCCACTTTACCACTGATTGTATGCATATACACTTAACTACCTGGTCTATCACTATCGCTATTGATATTGTTGGTATTGTACATACTGTATTTTATTTATAGTGACGATATACATTTCTGATATTGCTTCTATGCAAGTAACCAGTTGGCTGTACCTGAGGTAAAACAATTTAATTGATGAAGACATCGCAGATTAAGTTACGTGTATGAAGTGTGTGTAACTTTAGAGATGTTTTCGCTAGTTCTGTCACATTGCAAGACTTAGCAAAATGTTATATATATATATATATATATATAAATTTAATATTGATATGTGCGTTCGTAACATGATTTTGTGACATACCACAACAATATTCAACAATATATACAATAATATCCGTGTGACCGTATCAAGTGTCCCACCACAAAAATATATGTCGCCATGCATACTGTATGTTTATGTACTGTACATGTGCAGCTCACTCGAGTTTTAACTCAGGTTGCATGGCCTTAACTTATGTATGGGATACTATGTGATAAGTGCATGTGTAACAGTACATAAAGTAGACTAATGTACCGGTGTGAAGGCATTTGGTAAAAGTACTTCAGTAAAAATACTTTAAAGTACTACATACGTTTTTTTTCTTTTTTTTTCTGGGTTTCTTTACTATTTATATTTTGGGCTACTTTTACTTCACTACATTCTGAAATAAAAATAATGTACTTTTTACTCCCATACATTTTCCCTGCCATCCTAAAGTACTCATTACATTTTGACAGGAAAATGGACTTCACACACTTATCAAGAGAACATCCCTGTTCATCCCTACTGCCTCTGATCTGGCAGACTCACTAAAAACACAAATGTTTTGTTTGTAAATTGGAGTGTGCCCCTGGCTATCCGTCAATAAAAAAATAATTACAAAATTGTACCGTCTAGTTTAACATAATGAATTTGAAATTATTTATACTTTTATTTTTTTATACTTAAAAGTACATTTTAGCAATTCCATTTACTTTTGATACTTAAGTATTTTTAAAACCAAATACTTTTAGACTTTTGCTCAAGTAGTATTTTACTGGGTAACTTTTACTTTTTTTTTTTACTCAAGTATGGCAATTTGTTGTTATTATTTTTGTGACTGGTGGTTGTGCCATTTTTGTCACATGACTCATCAATTTAGACAAGTGTGTCTGGGTATGTGTCATCTAAAATATTTATATTTGGACACTTTCTGTCGACCTGTAATTTTTCCTTATTGTAGGCTACTACCACTTTTAGTATTAATCTTTACTACGCTAATCACTGTTTACTACATGACCTCACATGTGAATCCTTAAAGGGATGGGTGGAGCTAAAGCTTAAGAGGGTGTGAACAATGCTGGATGGGTGGAGCTAAAGCTTAAGAGGTTGTGACCAATGCTGAATGGGTGGAGCTAAAGCTTAAGAGGGTGTGAACAATGCTGAATGGGTGTAGACAAAGGAGAGCTCTCCAGTAGGTACCAAACCATTCAAAGGTCCCTTTCTCAAAAGTGAGTTCACAAGTTTCAACTTTCAAAGCAGATTTACTTTCACATTTTTCCTAAAAAATGCAGTTTATGATATACCATTTTGTAGCTCTCTGCTTTTGACCCCTGTAAAAAAGCAGTTGCTACATAAGACCGATTTGAGCCGGTCAGGCACAATTGTGTTTCTTTCTTGGAGCTCTGTGGGGTCTGTTTGTGTTTGTGAACAGAGCCCCAGGGCAAGCTTGCTTAGGGGTCTCTTCTCCAGGTTAGTTTCTCTGTAGGTAATGGCTTTGTTATGGAAGGTTTGGGAATTGCTTCCTTTTACGTGGTTATAGAATTGAATGGCTTTTTTCTAGATTTTGATAATTAGCGGGTATCGGCCTAATTCTGCTCGACATGCATTATTTGGTGTGTTACACGGAAGATGTGAATGGTGCCGGAGGAGATGGCTGCTGTTCTTCGGGCTCTTAAGTTGTGTTATTGTGTTTGTTTTTTTGCGTTATTTGTAACTTATTTTTGTACATAATGTTGCTGCTACCGTCTCTTATGACCAAAAAGAGCTTCTGGATATCAGGACAACCATTAGTCACCTAGAACTGGACGAAGATTTTTTCCTCAACGAGTTGTATGTGAAGGATTTACTTCAGACACCCGACAAGGACATCATCCCGTCATTCGCATGAGAAAGAGATGGAGATATCGAGGACGTAGGTCGGGGGGCCTTGAAAGGATACAATGGCGAGTGAGAAATCTGCCTCTACCATCAATCCTATTAGCCAATGTACAATCATTGGATAACAAAATAAACTAGCTACGATCACAAATATCCTTCCAACATTAAGAACTGTAATATCTTATGTTTCACTGACATGGATAAAATACAGCTGGTGGGGTTTACGCTTCATTGGCAAGATAGAACAGCTGTATCCATTAAGACAAGGGGTGGCAGTCTGTGTATATTTCTAAACAACTGCTGGTGCACAAAATCGAATATTAAGGAAGTCTTGAGGTTTTTCTCGCATGAGGTAAAGTATCTCATGATAAGCTGTAGAACACACTATTTACCAAGAGAGTTTTCATCTATATTTTTCGTAGCTGTCTATTTACCACCACAAACCGATGCCGGCACTAAGTCCGCACTCAATGAGCTGTATAAGCAAACAGGAAAACGCTGTCATGACGTGGCCCTTTCTGGGTGTAGATCATGGCTTACCCCTCTCTCACTCTCTCCTACACCCAGGTTCTGTTATCTCAGGTCATAAATTCCTGGCGGAGACTCTCTCCCCTTTTCATGCAGAGAGAGAGAGAGAGAACACAGAGTGAACAATGGATTTCACGTGGCCGAACTCCTAAATCCCCAAAATGGGAAAATGAAACTATATGTCCACTTGTGAGAATGTGGGAAGGTTCGGTGGACACTTAAGGGACAGTCATGTTGAGAGTGTTTCATTTGGTGACCTCACGAAGGACAGGAAGCACACATAACTATATCTCTGAATGTGTACTTTTCTCACTTATGGTGTTTGCATCTATTTCTTGTATAAAATAAATGAGTAAAGATGAAACTATTTGTGAAATGATGTAATGTGATGTTAAACCTTTAATGTGAGAGAATTGTATTCCCTTTAAAAGTTGAACTAAGTCATTGCCTTTCTCCACCAAGCCATCATATAGGGTGTGGAGAGGAGGGAGGAGGGAGGTGGAGGGAGGGAGCGAGGGGGAGGGATGGCCGGGGGGGTGTGGAGAGGAGGGAGGAGGGAGGTTTCGCCCACTAGGGAATGTTCCCTATCATTGTTAGTAACCAATATCTACTGTTTGTTTGTTTATGCATTTCTGTGATTATTTAGTTAGTTAGCAAATAAATGATTAAGCCAATTGGTGTATGGATGATTTATAGTAAAGGTTGAGTTTGTGCAGATAACCAACAATTGACGACGTTCAGATGAGACTGACGTGAGGTAAAGAATACTTCATTAACTAATTGATCAGATATTAAAATATCTGAAGAGTTATATTAGGAAATGTACAACTTTGTAATCTGAAGATTTTCCGTGGTGCTCCGACTTCCAAGTTAATTACATTTACATCATTAGTTTAATCACAAAATAATACTTACAGAGAATTGATTTGATAAAATAACAGTCTTCATGTTTAAAGACACGACAACGCTCATCCTTTACTCCACTCAGAGACATATACTAAGCTCTCCCTCGCCCTCCATCTGGCAAATCTGACCATAATTTTATCCTCCTAATCCCTGTTTACAAGCAAAAACGAAAGCAGGAAGTGACTCAGTCAATAAAGAAGTGGTCAGATGACGAAGATGGTCAGCTACAGGACTGTTTTGCGAGCACAGACTGGAATATGTTCCTGGGATTCTTCCGGTGACATTGAGGGGTACACCATCAGTCACTGGATTCGTCAATAAGTGCATCGATGACGTCGTCCCCACAGTAACCATACATACATACCCCAACCAGAAGCCATGGATTACAGGCATCATCTGAGCTAAAGGGTAGAGCCGCCACTTTCCAGGAGCTGGACTAACCCGGATGCTTATAAGAAATCCTGCTATGTGAATGATCTGAGAGACAAGGCAAGAATGCCAACAAAAGGAACATAGAATTTGACATACCAATTAGGATCTGGCTAAAAATACTTCAATCAGTTATACAACCTCAGATGAACCATCAAACAGGCAAAGTGTCAATACAGGATGTGGCAAGGCTTGCAAACTATTACAGACTACAAAGAGAAGCACAGCTGCGAGCTGCCCAGTGACACGAGCATAGCAGATGAGCTAAATTACTTCAATACTCATTTCGAGGCAAGCAACAATGAAGCATGCATGAGAGCATTAGCTGTTCTGGAAGACTGTGTGATCACGCTCTCCACAGCCAAAGACCTTTAAACAGGTCAACATTCACAAGGATGCAGGGCCAGATGGATTACGAGGACTTGTACTCCGAGCATGCGCTGACCAACTGGCAAGTGTCTTCACTGACATTTTCAACCTGTCCCTGGCTGAGTCTGTAATACCAACATGTTTCAAGCAGACCACCATAGTCCCTGTGCCAAGACCACTAAGGTAACCTGCCTAAATGACTACCAACCCGTAGCACTCACATCTATAGCCATGAAATGCTTTGAAAGGCTGGTCATGGCTCACATCAACACCATTATCCCAGAAATCCTAGACCCACTCCAATTTGCATACCGCCCTGACAGATCCACAGATGATGCAATCTCTATTGCACTCCACACTACCCTTTCCCACCTGGACAAAAGGAACACCTACATGAGAATGCTACTCCTTCACTAGAGCTCAGCATTCAACACCATAGTTCCCTCAAAGTCCATCACTAAGCTAAAGACCCTGGGACTAAACACCTCCCTCTGCAACTGGATTTTGTACTTCCTGAGGGGCGCCCGCAGGTCGTAAGGGTAGGTAGTAACACATCTACTATGTTGATCCTCAACATGGGGGCCCCTCAGGGGTACATGGTCAGTCCCATCCTCTAATCCCTGTTCACCCATGACTGCATGGCCAGGCACGAATCCAACACCATCATTAAGTTTGCTGACGACACAACAGTGTTAGGCTTGATCACCGACAATGATCAGACAGTCTATAGGGAGGAGGTCAGAGACCTGGCTGTGTGGTGCCAGGACAACAACGTCTCCCTCAACGTGATCAAGACAAAGGAGATGATTGAGGACTACAGAAAAAGTAAGACCAAGCACACCCCCATTCTCATCGACGGGGCTGTAGTGGAGCAGGTTGAGAGCTTCAAGTTCCTTGGTGTCAACATCACCAACAAACTAACATTGTCCAAACACACCAAGACAGTCATGAAGAGGAGCACAACAAAGCCTATTCCCCTCAGGAGACTGAAAAAATGTGGCATGGGTCCTCAGATCCTCAAAACGTTCTACAGCTGCACCACCGAGAGCATCCTGACTAGTTGCATCACTGCCTGGTATGGCAACTGCTCGGCCTCCGACCGCAAGGCACGACAGAGGATAGTGCGTACGGCCCACTACATCACCGGGGCCAAGATTTCTGCCATCAAGGACCTCTGTACCAGGCGGTGTCAGAGAAAGGCCCCCACCCTTTTTACGCTGCTGCTACGCTCTGGTTATTATCTATGCATAGTCACTTTAACTCTACCTACATATACATGTTACCACAATTACATGTACTGTACATATTACCTCAATTACCTCGACTAACCTGTACCTCAGCACATTGACTCTTTACCGGTACCACCTGTATACAGCCCCCACATTGACTCTGTGCCGGTACCCCCTGTATATAGCCTCCACATTGACTCTGTACCGTTACCCCCTGTATATAGCCTCCACATTGACTCTATACCGGTACCTCCCTGTATATAGCCTCCACATTGACTCTATACCAGTACCCCCTGTATATAGCCTCCACATTGACTCTATACCGGTACCCCCTGTATATAGCCTCCACATTGACTCTATACCGGTGCCCCCTGTATATAGCCTCCACATTGACTCTGTACCGGTACCTCCCTGTATATAGCCTCCACATTGACTCTGTACCGGTACCTCCCTGTATGTAGCCTCGCTACTGTTATTTTACTGCTGCTCTTTAATTACTTATAATTTTTTATTTTATATCTTACTTATCTATTTTTCACTTAATCTTTCTAGCCATTTTTTAAGCCTCGACAACATTCCGCTGAAAAGGCAGCGCCCGAAATTCAAAAATATTTTTTTGAAATATGTAACTTTCACACATTAACAAGTCCAATACATCAAACAAAACATAAACATCTTGTTAATCTACCCATCATGTCCCATTTCAAAAATGCTTTACAGCTAAAGCACAACATATGATTATGTTAGATCACCACCAAGTCGAAAAAAACACAGCCATTTTTCCAGCCAAAGTTAGGAGTCACAAAAAGCAGAAATATAGATAAAATGTATCACTAACCTTTGATGATCTTCATCAGATGACACTCATAGGACATCAAGTTACACAATACATGTATGTTTTGGTCGATAATGTGCATATTTATATCTAAAAATCTCAGTTTTACATTGGCGCCTTATGTGCAGTAATATTTTGATTCCAAAACATCCAGTGATTTTACAGGAATACTCATAATAAACATTGATAAAAGATAAAAGTGTTATTCACAGAATTAAAGATAGACTTCTCCTTAATACAAGCGCTATGTCAGATAAAAAAAAAACAAGGCTCCCTGCCAGACCACTGACTCAAAGAGGTCTCATGAGCCCCTCCTTTATAGTAGAATCCTCATTCAAGTTTCTAAAGACGGTTGACATCTAATGGAAGCCGTCGGAAGTGCAACCTCATCCATATCTCAATGTGTATTCAGTGGGCCAAGCTACAAACCTTAGATGTCCCACTTCCTGGTTGGATTTTT